>NW_017537335.1:0-3526 GCF_001853355.1 Bactrocera latifrons
AAATATTTTAATTTTTTAAAAACATAATATCAAATCTAAATAATTTTGAGTGAAATTTCAGTGACAGGGTGTCATTTTTCCAGTGCCCAAGGGCGGCAAAATTTTAAATCCGGCCCACCATACAATGTAAAATGTGTGAGTGCGGCAAACCTCTTTTCTGCCACTCAACAGAGTACATTCAGCATCTAACAACACCATATATGTTGCTTCAAGATAAAGTCCATTAAATATCGTTGCTGTTGTTTGAAAAGTCGTGATGCGCCATCGTGACGATCGCTTGCTAATTAGCCGCGATCCATAACTCTGCATGTATGTCATCGCATCCTAGGAGTACTCAGTCATGTGCCTTGGGCTGAAAATGTATGCTGATGCCGAAAAGAACGCCCACCGATATTAGTGCGACCTCTTCGTAGCATCGTAACAAATTTCAATCTTTATTTGATCACTTTGTATAAAAGACACATAAAGTTTTCACTAAGTAATTTTCAATAATAACATTTGAGTAGCCGAAATAAAGAAATAAAACGACAGAAATTGAACGATTGAAATAATTTGCAAATAAATAAAAATAATTTACGAAACAAAAAAATTGAAAAAAGGGTCCGCTTTAGAGTACCGTCCCAGGATTTCGGAAATAAAATGGGTATGGGAAGAGGTTCTCCAGGTTAGGTTATAGCCGCAGGAAATCAATAGTTTTCGAGATATTTGGGTTTAATTTGAAAATTATCACTATTTCAATTACGTATTTTTATACCCTGAAAAGGGTTTATTAAGTTTGTCGCGAAGTTTGTAACACCCAGAAGGAAACGTCTGAAACCCTATAAGGTATATACATATAATATATAAATGATCAGTATGTTGAGCTGAGCCGATTTAGCCATGCCCGTCTGTCTGGCTGTCTGTCCGTCTGTCTGTATATATACGAACTAGTTCCTCAGATTTTAAGATATCATTTTGAAATTTTGCAAACGTAATTTTTTCTTCAAGAAGCTGCTGATTTGTCGGAACTGCCGATATCGGACCACTATAACATATAGCTGCCATATGAACTGAACGATCGGAATCAAGTTCTTGTATCAAAAAGTTTCACATTTTACAATGTAATGTAGAAAATGTTTAGATCGGTTAACATAGCATATAGTTACCATACAATCTGAACGATCGGAATCTAGTACTGGTTTAGAAAACTTTTGCGTTAACGTTTTTTCTTGTTTCGATTTAAAATTAGTCCTTCACTTATATTTTTAGTTTTATTATTCATTAACACTTCACTAATTCGTTTGCACACATTTATTTTACATTATATAGTGCAAAAATAGTTTTAATTCAAAATTAACTTATGGTTCAAATCAATATATTTAACAATAACGAAACAGCTACCAACTGCCAAATAATCAGTGTTAACAAACTAATCTATTTGAACTAACAACAAACTAACAAAAATACAATAGAAAGGAAGATTAATAAAAAGATATTTAACGCGGAAAAAACTTGACAAACCCCGGTGTTGGACCGACCAGGGATATTTTTTTGAAGCACGACCGAAGGCCGCCAACACAATAAGGAGTTCTCCGCGAAAAAAACTTGGCACACCCCATTAGTAATAAACAGATTTTTTGAGATAGACAACTGCAAAAATTCTTTTTTTGGTTATAATTTATTTTTTTTATTTCTCTTACATTCATTTACAAAAGATGTCGATAGATTTGAACAATAAGTTTAATATTGCTATAAAACTATTTTTGCAAAATATTATGTAAAAAATGTGTACAAACGATTTAATGGAATGTTAGTGAACATAAAAAGGAAAAATATAAGTATAAAATTAATTGTGAATCCAAAATATACGTAATTCAAATAGTGGTAATTTTCAACTTTAAACGCGATTATTATATTCTTGATCTGGAGAGCCTCTCCTATCCGACCATACCCATTTGATTTCCGAAAGCCCTTGTATGGAAAAGTCACTTTCTAGAAGTTTATGCTCGTAGGTCGGTTAAAAATTAATATTTTATGATTTTTTTTTAACCATCCTCATTGGATTCCCTTCAAAGTGGTTCAGGTCATTTTTCATTTCATGCAATGGTTTAGTCAACTATAGCGAACTGACAAAAACGCAACTTATTTTTATAAATAAGATGTACATATGTATATATACCTATATCTTTCTCGATTAGTTTTAGGTGACGCAAAAATGGGTTAGATGAACAAAACTATTATATATTAGGAGCATGTTGCAAAAGTATGTAAATAACCATTGTTCTTGCATATGAAGGGTAATATAGAATGGATGTACAGGGTTTGTCCGGAAAGTAATTGGACTGAGTCGATTTAAACACATTTATTAAACCAATCGTTACAATTCTTTAAAAACTTTCAAAAAAAGTTCCTTCTGCGTCGAAGCAGCGCTGTGCGATTTATAAGCATTGAAGATGTTACGGAAGATAACGAAACGCACCACTTCTTGCTTAGCAAAATCTAGGTAAGCCTGCTTGATCATATCAAACGTATTTGTCGCAGCTCACCGCTGCTCTAACGAATGCTGCATTTCCTTACCATTCAGGTGCTCGGAGACAACTGACCAGCCGCTAGTTCGTTAACTAGGAATGTCCTCTAGAAAAACTCTGTATTGGTTCGGTAAGAGAAATTTCTGATGAAAAATGCCAAGCAAATGGTGTCTCTGTTCGAAAGTAGGTACACTAAAGGACAAAACCATTTGATTTCCGAAAATACCTAAGTTTTCTTAATGCCTAGAAGTTTTATTACACATTACACACGTTAATATTATGTAGGTCCACTAGGCGACATTTTTATCCGTTTTATTTTGCTATGCTAAGAGGGCCCCCTTCGTAATTCACATACAGCCTTCGGTGCTACTTTTCGGCAATAATTTTAAATTTTAAAAAGTCCCAAAGGTATTCAATGAGATTTAGATCATCAGATCATTTTCCTATAAAAAAATATTTCCTTGTCCACATTCGAGTTCGAATATATCCAAACTTGGAAGATTCGAGTCCTCAAAAATATCAATATAGTCTGTGGAAAGCATTATATAGTACAATCGATACGCTAAATTACCTCCAGCTGATTTTCACAAAAATATTCCCAATCCATGAGTGATTCACCTCTTATCTTTTTCGAATCATCGATATTAAGAACGGGGTTTAACGATCTTTCTAGCCTTGAGCCTTGACAAAAGCATGCAACGATTGAAATTTAAGTGTCCCCTGCACAATCCACAAAAAGGAAAAACCTACAATCTTTGTCAACTACGGTCTGATAAGTCTTCTAAACATCGCATATAAGATTCTAACGAGCGTATTGTGTGAAAGATTAAASCCCACCGTCAACAAAGTGATTAGATCTGTTGCTTTACAATTGAAAATTCAACAACCGACCAGACCGTGCGCCAAATTTCGAAAAAGGCCCGTGAAAAGAGAATCGAAATACACCACCTCTTCGTCGATTTCAAAGCTGCTTTCGACAGCACGAAAAGGAGCTGCCCTTACGCCGCGATGTCTGAATT
>NW_017537335.1:3571-5480 GCF_001853355.1 Bactrocera latifrons
TTACGCCGCGATGTCTGAATTTGGTATCCCTGCAAAACTTATACGGCTGTGTAAGCTGACGTTGAGCAACACCAAAAGCTCCGTCAGAATAGTACAGAATAATGAAATAATTGTTGTATATAATAAATACCCTGTAATTWGAGATATATGTATACTATATGAAGCTAAATCTATAAGTCAAAATGAATGGACGAAAACACTTCAGCTCTGTAAGTTTTCCACAGAACATTGAGCAGAATATACCAGGTGTGTTCAAAAAGAGGTGTTTTAAATTTTCGCGGGTTACGTATATTCGAATTTCGAATTTCTTGTGGCGTTATGTTGGTACTCAAGTCTCGCACTTATGCCGACAAGCTCGGCCATTTTGAATGTTCATTTAATTGTTGACAGCTGCTTTGCTTGCACGTGTTTTGGATTGTCTTCGATTTTTACCTATTAAAAAAATGGATCAAAGAACCTCTATCAAATTTTGTGTGAAAAACGAAATTAAGTGCGCGGATGCATCCCAAATGTTGACTGTGGCATACGGAGAAGCTACCTTAGACCGAAGCAACATTTATCGGTGGTACAAAATGTTCTCAGAAGGCCGAGAAGATGTGACAAAAATAGGCTTTTGCACCACGATAACGCCCCTGCTCACACATTGTCGCTAGTGTGCGACTTTTTGGCCAAAAACAACACACTAATGATGCCTCAGCCACAGTATTACCAAGATCTGGCCCCCTGTGACAATATCTAAATGGAAACGATGAAGTATATGTGATATATACAATTTCAAACTTACCTTTCCTCAAAAATAATTCATTCGCTAAATAGTGGAAATAGTACACTCGGCGAAAAAAACCCACGCAGTCGAAAATTTTCTAATATTCCTATTTAGAACTGTCACTATTTGCTCAAAATGGACTAGTTGTCTTATTTTTCGTTTCCGTTATGTGAATACATTAGCTTACCGTTATTTTTAAAACCGTTAGCCTCTGCACGTGTTTGTTTTTCACTATTTGCGGTAGTTTCGTATGAGTAAGTTGTGAAAATAAGTGAAGTTGAACATGGTGTTGTCAATAGAAAATAAAGCAGAAATAGTGGCTTTATAGAAAAATAAATTATCCAAGCGTCAAATAGCTCATGAAATGGGCATAAGTGATTGGAGCGTGTGCAATATAATTAAAAATTATACGAATTTTAATTCATTAGATCGAAAAAAAGGGCAGTGGACGTCCGAAAAAGGTAAAACCTCGTCACGAACGACAAATTAAACGGATGGATGTGCATTAGTGATCGTTTTCAACATGCTGGAGCAATCAATGCAACATTTGACGAAACCACTGGTGTCAAGGTTTCGTCAAATGTTGCATTGAGTGCTCCAGCATAATAACTGCAAGTTCAATGCAAAATGTCCTTAATAATCTTGGATTACGAGCGCGACGTCCAGCCAAAAAGCCACTTCTCATTGAACGAATGAAGAAACAGCGGCTAGAATGGGCAAAGTCACATAAAACTTTGACTATATTAGATTGGGGAAATGTTATTTTTTCCGACGAATCCAAATTTAATTTATTTGGACCCGACGGAAATGCCACAGTGCGTCGTAGGGAAGGGGAGCGTTTGTTAGAAAGCTGTGTTTTGCCCACCGTAAAGCATTCACCCTATTTAATGGTGTGGGGGCTATAACGAAGTTTGGCGTTGGGCAGCTTATTATTCTAAAAGGATCTTGAATGCCGAAAAATACATTGGAATTTTGAGAGAAGGCGTTTTGGCAACAATTGAACAGCTGTCCGAACATACCCAAAAAGTTTATTTTCAGGATGATTCAGTCCCTTGTCATAGAGCCAAAACGGTAACTAAAGCATAAAAATATTGAAATACATTTTTCAATAATTCATTAAAACACTTACAGGTTACAAAACAA
>NW_017537335.1:5720-25733 GCF_001853355.1 Bactrocera latifrons
TTATTGTCCATAACAAATTTTTAGTCTAGGGTCTGTTATGTGTGTGTATTTAAATTTTTCAATAAAACAAGTTTTAAACTATAAGTTTTTTACATAAAAATTCTTGAAACATGAACTAAATAAAAGTGGTTGACTCCCCAAGAAAAATGTTTAACTTAGAATAACATGTATCTAAGTTTTGAGCTATTTAAAGCGTTTCGTCTTTTCGCGTTTGAGGACGGATTCATAATGTGATATTCACTAGGCTGACTGTCGATTGGACTTCAGTGTGAAATATTGGAGCCATGTTTCTACTGTCACACACCGACGCAAAAATTTTATTTTATTACGATTAAAGAGTACTCAAAAACTCCCAAGAATTAGCAAATCGTTGTTTTTGTGGGATTTGCGCGTCACCCACTTTGCACAGAGTTTTCGATTCTATTGGGTATCCACTGTCTTCATTGTCCTCGGTTCGCCTCTTTCCAACATAGCAAATCACTTTTCAACGGTTGATCTCCCTAGTGCAGAGCCCAAATTCAAGAGTACTTTTGCCCCAAAAAGCAATGCTTTATTAACACACGAAATGCTTTTTGTTTCATTTTTTGTACACAAACACATGTTGCTTAACATAAAATGCTATACAGTTCACGAATTTTGGTGGTTTAACATAAGAGTTATTGTCAGTAACTGAATTTAGAATATTTCCAATACATCTTTATTGGGAAAAAAAGAGAAAATATTTTCATATGTATTACAGAAACAAAAAAGTTAAAATATTGAAAACACAACTTAACTATACGCGAACTTACTTAGCCGCATTTCAAACAATTAGAAAATTAAGACTTTTTCTCAAAAGTTTAGCAAATTTTACGGAATTAATATGAAGTTACATCCCCATTCTTATTAATTACTTGGAAAATTGAGGCTGGGATCGAGTCAATTAACTTTTACAGTATACCTCTGTCGAGATCCACGCCTAAAAATTTGCTGTTTTTATTTCTTGCGCAGCTAAGTACTGGCGCCCATCAGCATACAGCCGCCAAACATTTTCAATGGGGCTTAAATTCGAACTTCTAGCTGGCCATCCTAGCCACGTATAGAGCGCGAAGAACAAAATTCTTTTGCATTCTTGGAAACGTGGATGCTGGCATTGTTCTGCTGAAAGGTAAACGTAAAGTCGACGTTAACCTCCAAATACTCAATGAGCACATCATCCAAAATCTCAATATATTTTTCCGAATTAATTTTCGTCGTAATAAAACATAGTTTGAGCTTTCCAAGGGACGAAAACTCACCCCATACCATCACAGATCCACCCGCGGAATTACGGCTCATTGTAGGGGGACTATTTTCGAGCTGATCATGCCAGTAATAACTGAATCCATCAGGCCTGTCAAAACTAAACTAAATTTTTCTAAACTCTTCTTTCTTTCTTTTTCCAATTAGGGGACATAATTTTGCTACTATTTTAGAGGCACTCAACAGAGCTCCCAACTATTTTTCTCATTGTGGTATGGCCTCTGAGAACAGTAGTGGATGCGCCCTAGAGAATTCCACTGGAGAATATGATGGCTAGTCAGAAGCAATGCGCGACTTAGTCTACTACTTCTCACTAAAAAGCTGAAAAATATAAATAAAGCGGAGCACCCACCACAGCGAAGTTGATTCAAGCCAATACAATGGTTAGACCCACCGCACGCGAAACTTGGGTGGACGTTGTTAAGAGGAGCAGACCGCTCGAAAAGAAAATTAGATGGAGGCAGACGCTATCATATTTACGAAAAAGGATGTTGCATCATACGCGGATATTCTCCGGAAAATAAAAGGTGATTCCGGGTTAGAAGAATTGGGCTCAAATGTCACGTATATAAGAAAAACGTTGAAAGGAAACCTGCTATTAGAGCTGAAAAACCAAGCAAATAAGAGAGCAGAAACATTCCAAAATGCCCTAGAGGAAGTGGTCGGTGAACTGCCTGTGATAAAGCGCAAAACCCACAATATCACGAATATATGCAAGGATTTGGATGAAATAACAGCTCTGAAAGAGATTTGCGGGCTCTGAAAAAAAAAAAGTGCAGAATAGAAAACCTAGGGAAAAAAAATATTAAAAGCATACGAAAAAACCGAAGCGGTACCCTAATAGCTATCCTCTGCCTGCGGGCCCAGGATGCCAAGGCTGCGCTTTAGGTAAGCAAGATAAAAATTGGGTGGTCAATCTGTTGCCTCCGGAATACTCCCCTATTCGCCGATGCTTTAGGTGTTTCCATCTGAGGCACATGGCGCACAAATGTTGCAACCCCGTGGACAAGTCGTCCCTATGTACTTGTTGTAGAGCCCGCGGACATTTAGCGGTATCATGCACTAACGATCCTGGCTGCATGCTCTGCCAGGGACCACACTTAGCCTTGAGTACGACTTGTCCTTGGCAAAATCTTTAGGAAAATAAAACTAAATGTAAATCATTGCGCTGCAGCATAAGATCTGCTAGAACAAACAGCGTTTGAAAAAAACATTGATGCCGCTTTAATACGCGATCGATACTCCCAGCCTTCGGAAAGCACTTGGACCACTGATATATCCGGCAATGCTGTAATATTGTCATGTAAAAAACAGTGTGAACACACAAGCCGACGTGGGCGTCTGAAACTTGAATTCCTCGGCCAAACGAATTCTACGATCCTGAAAAACGGAACGCAAAATACTTTTCAAAAAGGAAACAAAAGCTTGATAATCGACCTCATGTTTTCCAACGACGCTCTTAGAAGGCACATTAAGTGGGCGGTGTCGAACATATTTACAAACAGTGTCCACATGGCTGTTAATGCTGAAGTCTTATGTGCCGAAGGGATGGAACGCCGCGGTAGCAGCGCATGCCAAAAACGAATCTGGACGCAAAACGATTTTGATGCCGAACTTTTTGTGATAGTCTGGAGTTCAGTATATATAAAAAGCGAAGACGCCATTCACTTTGTATCCGCAGAAACAAAAGAAAATGAAAGCAGTCTCAGAGAAGTATTTAAAAGTCAGAAGAAGCTTCTCAAGTCAGCCAATGGCCGCAGTAAATAGAGGTGTTTTGAAAAACTCAGTGAGGAAGCAAAAGAAAACCCCTGGGGAACAGCATACAAAATCTGTATGTCGAAATTCAAAAATAAGGCACAACAAACTCAAAGCGCATCCTTTATTAGAAATGTCGTCGAACCTCTGTTTCCAAAACACCACATTATTTCTTATGCTAAGCCTCGAACCGAAGTCGTAGAGCCATCGCTGCACGACACGCAGGTCTACGTAACCGGAACGTACTCTGATTTTGATCCGGCCGAAGACTGTCAAGCCGGCAGAATTCTTCCACTACAACAACAACATCGACATCCCTCACTGCTAGTTAGTGAATAAGAAATACTGGCCATTGCCGGAAAAATTAAAAGCAGCAAATCGCCTGGATTATATGGCATACCAAACAGAGCCCTACAGGAAGCTATGACTCTGAAACCCAAATTATTCGTGAAAATGTAGGATGGGTGATTAAAAGAAGGGATATTTCTCAACCCATGGAAAAGCCAGCTATTGGTTCTACTTCCTAAACCAAAAAAGCCTCCGTGGGAATTTGCATCATATCGACCTCTGTGCATGCTTGACACTATTGGCAAAGCATAATAAGAAACCGCTTGGAGTTAGCAATCCAGAAAGCCGGCCGATTATCAGAAAGATATTACGGCTTTCTGAAAAAGAGGTCCACCATTGACGGATTATACGACGTCGTTGACACTGCGAAATGCGCTGATCAGCCTGGATGTGAAAAATACCTTCAACTCGGCAAGTTGGGCAAGCACAATAACGGCTAAATATCTTATCGAAATTGTCATGCCTTATTTTGAAAACAGGTGACTTTTACTCAATACAAATGAAGGCACCAAGACCTACTCTATTTCGAGTGGAACATATTATATGATAGGGTGCTAAATTACTTGCATACACAGACGACCTTATTGCGCTAGCAGTGGCTAAACACATCGATGACCTCTGATGCAATGAGTGTATAAACGGACTGTGCCAATGGTTCTCCTCAATGAGCTTAGAATTGGCTGAGCAAAAGACAGAAATCTTGCTCATAAGTACAAGAAAAGTGCAAGAATGTATATTTCTCTTCATAGTGGAGTGCGAACTTCATTCGTAGCCACATCTAAAGTATCTGGAAGTAACAGTAGACTCATGGTTCAAGTTTAAGGATCACCTTGAATACACTGCAGATAAAGCGAATAAAATCATGAATGCCTTTTCAATGGTGGCAAATAAAGGCTGCGTGCGTTCTGGTTTTTTACTCGCAAAGGTAATGAGATCGATTGTTATATGCTGCTCCAATATGGGTCCAGACGCTAGGCATCAAAGTATATGCCAGACAAATAAACACAGTGCAGAGGCTGTCGGCACTAAGAGTTATCAGTGCTTTCCGAACAATTTCAAGAGATTTTGCTGAAGTAATAGCCAGTATGATGCCATCTACGGTGAATAATACGAGCGAGTATACAAATTATCAGAGCCATCTATAGAAGCCGAAAGAGAAGAGAGAATGAAAACCTTAACGATATGGCAGCAGCGGTGGCAAACCTCACTCAAAGAACGGTGGACCCGCATATTGATATCGGTCATCCATTCGTGGATCGACAGACGAGATGCGGACCTGGATTGCCACTTAATCCAAATAGACTTTAAGCGTGTATTATTTTATTGTCTCCGCTTTTTAAGTGAAAGGGAAAAACTTAAAACTACACTCGGTGGTAGTTTTACGGTGGAAAATTTGACGACACTTTTGTGTGAGTCCACTGAGAAGTGGAAAGCTGTGAGAGAAGCGGCACCCTCAATCATGCAAAATCTAAACATATAGAGCAGAATATGCGTACGTCAGTCCGTGCCATAGAGAAGACTTAAATGTCTTATTACTGCAGATACACGCTACAGAGAGATGCAGGTTGGCACAATGATAACCGTTGCACAAAAATTCCATTGCCAGATTCGCTGTAATGCACATCTAACTACAGGAAACAAAATGCAATTAAATAATCGAGAAGAGATAGTAGCTTGAAGTGGGCGGGATAGCGGGTTGAAAATGAGTTATGGATATAACGAAAACAACAAAAATAACCAATGGAGGAGATCCAGGTTCACCGCCAGAGATAGAAACCGAGAAAGAAATACACACTGCTTCTTCGGGGGAAACCGGTTCCACTATGCCAGAATGAACGGATGCAAAAATTCAATTAGAAAACAGAACACCGGCTACTGATCGAATCGAGAGAAACTGACACAACTCTCCAAGGCATGACTTCTCTCTGTAATTAGCCTCTGTAAGGGTGACACGTTACCCTCAAAAGCATGAGAGTAGCCCTGTTAAGGCGTCATATAACAAAAAAATTACGGTATTTGAGCGTGATGAGCTTTTCGACATTATCAGTTGCCTGCGCCGGAACTGAATAAGGGCAGGTAATACACAATAGTTAAATGATAACACTCATGCACTGAATATACTGATGTTTCACTACCAGTAGCAGTCCTAAACAGACTGCACCTAGCCTGTGGATCACGATATAAGAAACAGGGGCGTCGTCCCGGAAATATTATATGACATCTGTTAATAAAAAATACTAATAAAACGAGATAAAAGCGCAGAGAAAACCCTAGAAAAAACTAGACGAACAAAAATATGACAAGCTTCAGAATTAGAAACGTGCATCAAGAACCGACAGATCGGACTGAAGAAAGGAGAAAACCAGAACTCCAGAATGCGCTTCAAAGCCATCTACGCCTATAGCCTCCGTAAGTGACCTAAAGTGAGTCTGAGACCTCGACACCTTAACCATCGCAGGAAGTCGTAAGACGACTGATGGAGAAAGTAAACAAAAAAACGTTATGGAGGACAAGCGACCCAAACCCTCACAAGCATATACGCGCATACCATATCTCACGTTGAAACCGGAATAGCCAACAGAGTACTAATCATAGCCGGAGATTTCAAGGCCAAGACCATGGAATGGAGCACACCGACAACAAATTCAAAGGCATGACAGGTGGGTTATGAATTATTGCCGCCAATAGAGGATCCCAAACCATTTTCAGAAGCCCGGGATGCAATTTCACAACTCTCGACGTCATGCGGAGTTTGGAGGGAGCCCGCCGAAAAAACAATTTTTCGAGGCCAATTCAATAGTTTAAAACTAAACATTATGATAGAAGAACTGGAGAGTCGATTCAAAACTTCCCACTACTTGATAAAAATATTACGAAGCTATCTTAAAGACGGATAACTACTATAGGATGCAAGTAACAGTTTTAAAAAATAAAATTTTTATCTATTCTTTTCGCTTGATCCAATAGCTAGTTTCTGATATTAACTAAAGCACGTATTTTTGTGGGAGTGGCAGTGGTCCGATTACGCCCAACTACGAAGTCGTATTTTTTTTTTCTTTTACAAAAGAATGCGTATACCAAGTATTATCAGGATATCAGAATTTTTACTCAAATTACACGTACGACCGTTAGGTGAACAAAAGTATTATACTCTGTGGTAACAGGTTGCAAGAGTATTAAAATGTATACGTTAGTCCTTCGTTCCAGTTGTTGTTAGGCAGGAAAAAGAGAACATACTTAGTTATTTACAATGGAGTAAGAGACGTGATCAAAAATTTTTAGAAGAATGGTGTGACTCATCCCAAAATTGTATTTAAAATTTCCGTTGGCTTTGTGAGCAAAATTCATGGCAAAATTGCAGACGAAATTCTGTTAGGATCATAAGTTATGGCAAATACAAAAATACCGTGAAAACGGCCATAGCCTAGAAAATATTTATAACATAAGTGTTCTTGTGGAGACACTTCGCAGAAAATTTCAAAATATTCATCTAGACGGCCGCGCAAAACTTAAAAAACTTTATTCACTGAGAGAAATAGTTGCACGTAATTTCGCAAAAAAATACAAGACATACAGACATATCATTATAAGAAAATCCCTTAATTTCAGATATACATATCACAAAAGTCAACTACAAGTACCGGGGTCCAAATACTCGGTACCTAGTACAGTTTTCATTGGGCTTAAACAAGCTTTGGTCACAATGGCACACACTAAAGACATTATTCCCCTTGTATTTCTTGATTTCTTCTACATTTGTGTACTGGAAAGTTCAAGAATCAAGTGGAATTTAAAATTGTGCTATAAGAGAAGTAGACGTGGTGGTTGTCCGATTTCGTCCATGAAGTGAGCGAAGTTACCGTCCAATTTCATTCACTTTCACACTGTCGGTAGGTTCATATAAGAGTTGTACTCAGTAAGTTTGGTTGTTGTAGTGTAAGTGGTTTTGGAGATATGTACATTGAACTAGTTAGAGGGCCCACTTGGTTAACGTTTTTCACATCAATTAATCGATCGATCTTCTTTTCGCGGTTTTCCAACAACTGGCGTATGGTGAATATCTGGTCAGTTGTAATGCTTTTATCCAGAAAGTCCCGATGATAGGGTGCAATGAGTTTGTTGACGTTGGGCTTTAATCTTTCACACAATACGCACGATAGAACCTTATATGCAATATTGAAGAGGCTTATCGTACTGTAGTAGATTGTGGGCTCTCACAATGCATAATAGGGCACACTTAAATTCCAATCGTCGGACATTTCCTCCAAAGAAGCTGATGCATGCTCCTTATCAGGTATTTGAATAGTTTCAAACGGGTAATTGCTTTCCGCACTACTTCATGGTCGGAACGTCGCACATAGGAGCACTCGGTCTCAAAAACAGAACAAATTATTTAAAGTAATTTCATGAATGAAAAAGAATTAAAATGCATGACTGAAAATAATAATGCAATATATTGTATTAAAATTAAACGAGTGAGAAAGGACTAATTTTGGGTGCAATCGAACATTTTATATTGAATATATTTGAGGGTAGTATCGACCAGATTTTATCTATTTTTGCTCATCCCACATCCTACTAATATGCCAAATACTTAAAAACAGTTTCCTGGGTTTTATTAAGGGAGCTTATGTACAATCAGCAATCATATGGAAAAAAGTAAATTGGATGTTCGAAAATCCTGGTAATAGTTATATAAGGAAGGGTCAACTTTTCGATCAATTGTACATAAATAATTTAGACACAAAAATACACTGTTATGAATAAAACATGTTCTGCAATTTTCATTGAGTTGGCCCAAATATTGGCGGATATATCCAGCATAAAGTAACCTATAAGCTCGAAAGTCTTTATATTTAGGCTGTTCACGGTAAGGTGGTTATCGGGTTATGTGCTTATTAGATTAAAAATAACCTCTATGCTCCGTGAATATCCTATATTGTTCGGTTATTTGCTTATTTTTACACAATTGTTTACAGTTTACGCTCAATGAAATTCCTACTTATAAAACGACTAAACGAAATTTAAAAAGCATCATAATCGAATTTAAAATAAGTTCTGCTATTAACGAAATGGACTATATGTACTATATAATCCGAACTTTAAGGGTTCAAAAAATTCTTCATCTTGCATCCTGAACAGTGTCACAATGCAATTGTAAACAAAAAGCAGCTGTTAATAGCAGAATTTCCAATTAGAAAATATAAATGGAAATGCCATTCGCTTAGTTTTATTTATGCTGCCATTTAGTAAAATTCCAACGACTTTCTAACACTGGAAATAAGCAAACAACCACATAATCTGTAAACAAGGGCCCAGATTGATCAAAGTTGGTTATTTTGTCATACCGCAATTTGTTGTTGTTTACTTAATCCCACCCGATAACCACCTTATCGTGAACAGCCTAATTATGTATATGGGGGCTCTGGGAAATATTGGCCCGATTCAACCCATTCTCGATATGCAGAAATACCATTGTCAGGAAAGAATTGTGTCTGAATTTCTATTTCATATCTCACAAAATTACCGATATTTTCGATCAAAAGTCAATTATAAGTACAGGGGTCCACATATTCAGTACCTATAGGCTTGAGCATTTAGTCGAAATCGGTCTGTCGGAACCCGAGATATGGGATTTCACCAAAAACTGGGCGGTGTCGCTATCATTGTCCGATTTTCACACGGGCTCCGATAGAGCCCCCTTATACCATCTACATACCACTCCTCTACAAAAAATTTTCGGTATTTCTGTATTTAACTAAAACAAATAAAGCAGTACTATTTTATGCAAGTGACCAACATGATTCATCGTGCTTTTTTTAAAGATATGGAAAATGTGTAAGCTTATATGTTAAGTAAAAACCTGGTAGTTTAGTTAAAACAAAAATAAGTTATAGCTTGACCTCCCCCAACACTATAACCAAAACACTAATTTCTAAAAAAATTAAAATTATGTTTTTAGCTTTTTTGATGATTCATTGTTTCCCACACACCGGGGGAAAAGTTACCAATGTGTTTCGACAAGAAGCTTAACTGCTCAGATGGGTGTAAGCAGACAGTCATTACAGTCAATTATGCACAAAGATTTGGACTTATTCCCATATCAACTTCAAACGCTGCAGGTTTGCCGATTCGCTTGGAATTTTGACAGAAGACGCTTCAATTGGTGGAAGAAGACGGAAACATGTTGAACTGTTTTTTCATGTCTGTTGAGGCCCATTTCGATTTCAACGGCAACATAAACAAACAAAATTGTCGAATATGGAGTGCTTCCAACCCACAGATTCTTCGAAGAAAACGGTCAGACCGTTACGATTACTGGAGACCGTTACTTGAGCATGTTGAGAGATTTTTTTTATCCAAATTTATCAACAAATTTGAATGAACTAAGGCAATCCATTCCAGAAAAAATTGCGGCTATTCCTGTCTCAACTCTCCAAGCAGTAATGAACAGCTTTTTGGTAAGATGCCGCACATGCATCAACGAGCAGGGGGAGCATTTAAATTCCATTATTTTTAAAACAAATTAAGCTATATTTAATAAAATTTAATGAGCTTTAACATGAATAAAAGAAAAATGAATTCCATACGCTGAAAACAAATTATTTGAGTTTCTTAATGTAGCAAAATTCATCAGCCACCATGTATAAGTGTAGTGTCATCTGCATAGCGTATATTATTGATGAAAATACCATTCCTGAAATATTTTAAGAGCATGACTAATTAGTCTGTACTCAGTACAATATTTCGCGTTATTTTTCTTAGGTAGTGGTATGAATGTTGATTTTAACCAGTCTTTTGGACATTATCCATTGTCATAAACTTGGTTAAAAAGCTTTACTTTTTGTCATTTATTAACTTTAAAATTGCAGCTGGAACCTCATCCGGACCTGTTGCTTTGTAATTGTTCATTGATTGTACAGCTCTGTCTATTTCGCCTAGCGTAATATAATTGCCAGTTAGTCTGTGATGGAGATGAAGGTTCTCAATATATTTCTCCCTGCCATAAGATAATTTTGATATGCTTTGTGCATTAGTCACATTCGATCTTGAAACCTTATGTTAATCGCCGCATCCTATCTTCGAATTTTCGAGAATTACCCCTGTCGGCCAGCCTCTCAAGCTTTTCGTACTCCCGCAGTTCGGTCTCTCTCTTCGTTTGTTTGCAAATATACCATCCCGCACGTGCTGTTGACGATTGTAATGTTGCGAGGTAGGTAGTCTTTTTTTTCTCCATGATGACATGGCATTACTCATCTTGCACTCGTGTTGTCTATCACAACATGATTCATCTGGTTGGGGATCTGATAGTATTTACATTTTTATACTCTTGCAATCAGTTGCTACAGATGGTATGGGGAAGCTTTCTGAGAGCCGGCGCGAAAATTTGAGGATGGGCGTGACCACCACCCACTTTTTGGTGAAATCCCATATCTCGAGACTCGACTAACCGATTTCGACAAAATTTAGATCGTGGCATTTCTGTTTCATTTCTATTTCTATTTTCATTTCACTGTGAAAATAAACGAAATCGGAGAATAACTACGCCTTCCTATATAGCACAGTTTTAAATTCAATTTGATTCGTTCAGTTTCCAGTACACAAATCAAGAAGTAACTAATATAATAGAATTAAACTTCAAATGGATAATGTCTTTAATATGCACCACCTTACCATCAAAAATTACTCAAGTCCAACAAAAATTGTTCAAGCCCATAGGCACCGATTATTTAGACCCCGGTGCTATAGTTGCTATTTGATTAAAAATATCGGTTAATGTAGACACCGCTTACGTGATTATAGCCGAGTTAACAACAGCACGTCAGTTGCTTCTTTTTTCGCACCGTGGCACCAATTGGATATTCCAAGAGAAGCCAGGCCCTTTCAACGGAGTGAAGGTCTTTCACTTTCCCTGCTTCCCCTCGCGGGTACTGCGTCGAATACTTTCCGAGGTAAGTGTTTTCGTCCATTCGGACAATATGATCTAGCGGCTACGCAGGCTGTCTTTTAATTTGCTGAACTATGTCAATGTCGTCGTATATATCGTACAGCTCATCGCCCCATCGAATGCGATATTCGATGTGGCCAACGCGCAAAGGACCATAAATCTTTCGCAAAACTTTCCTCTCGAAAACTCGCAACGTCGACTCAAAAAAAATTCGTTGTTGTCATCGTCCAAGCCTCTTCACCATATAACAGGACGGGAATTATGTATAGAGTTTGGGTTTTGTTCGTCGAGAGAGGACTTTACTTCTCAATTGAATACTCAGTCCGAAGTAGCACCTGTTGGCAAGAGTTATCCTGCTTTGGATTTCCATGCTGACATTGCCGGTGGTGTTTAGGCTGGTTTCTAAATAGACAAAATTATCTACATCTGTAAAATTATGACTGTCAACAGTGAGGTGAGAGCCAAGTCACGAGTGCGACGACTGTTTGTTTAATGACAGGAGATATTTCGTGTTGCCCTCGTTCACTGCCAGACCTATTTGCTTTGCTTCCTTATCCAATCTGGAGAAAGCAGAACTAATTGCGCGGGTTTTGAGGGCGATGATATCAACGTCCCTATCAATATCCTTCCCGATCCTCGAAGGAGATTTCGGTGTTGCTCAACGTCACTTTACACAGCCGTAGTAGTTTTGCGGGAATACCAAATTCAGACATCGCCATATAAAGGCAGCTCCTATTCGTGCTGTTGAAAGCAGCTTTAAAATCAACGAATAGGTGGTGTGTGTCGATTCTCTTTTCACGGGTCTTTTTCGAGATTTGGCGATTGTGAATATCTAGTCGGTTCTTGATTTGTCAGGTCTAAAGCCACACTGAAAAGGTCTAACCAGTTTGTTTACGGTGGGCTTTAGTCTTTCACACAATATGCTCGAGGCTTATCCAACGATAGTGGCGCAGACTGAGGGCTCTCTCTTTTTGTGGATTTTGAGAGCACACTTAAATTCCAATTTGTGGGTATACTTTCGTCCGACCATATTTTGCAACGAAGCTGATGCATGCTCCTTATTAGTTCTTCGCCGCCGTGTTTGAATAGGTCGTCGGTAATCCATTGGCCGCCGCCGCTTTGTTGTTCTTCAGGAGGGTAATTGATATTCGAACTTCTTCGTGGTCGGGTAATGGAACGTCTGCTCCATCGTCATCGATTGGGGAATCGGTTTCGCCTTCTCCTGTTGTGCGTTCACTGCCATTCAACAGGCTGGAGAAGTGTTCCCTCCATAATTTAAGTATGCTCTGGCCATCGGTGACTAGATCACCTTTGGGGGTTCTACAAGAGTACGCTCCGGTCTTGAAACCTTCTGTAAGCCGCCACATTTTGTCGTAGAATTTTCGAGCATTACCCCTGTCGGCCAGCTTATCAAGCACTTCGTACTCCCGCATTTCGGCCTCTTTTTTTTCTGTCTGAAAATGCGTCTAGCTTCCCTCTTTAACTCTCGGTATCTATCCCATCCCGCACGTGTTGTGTTCGATTGTAACGTTGCGAAGTAGGCAGCCTTATTTTTCTCCGCTGCGACAAGGCACTCGTCGTCGTACCAGCTGTTCTTTTGCACTTTCCGAAAACCAATGGTTTCGGTTGCAGCTGTACGTAAAGAGTTTGAAATACCGTCCCACAGTTCCCTTATATCGAGTTGTTGACGAGTGCTCTCAGAGAACAGGAGTAGAAAATCGTTCGGCTGTCTGTTTGTTGACGTGCGTTTTTGCTGCACAGAGGCGGATGCGAATCTTGGCTGTAACAAAATAGTGGTCCGAGTCGATATCAGGACCTAGGGGCGTACGCACATCTAAAACACTGGAGACGTGTCCTCCGTCTATCACTACATGATCGATCTGGTTGGTGGTTATTCGATCCGGAGCCAGCCAGGTAGCTTGATGAATCTTCTTATGCTGGAATCTAGTACTACAGATAACCATATTTCGGGCCGAGACGAAGTTGATCAGCGTCAACCCATTCGGCGATGTTTCGTTGTGGAGGCTGAATTTACCGAAGATACCTTCTTTGTTCACCCTGGCGTTAAAATCGCCAAGCAAGATTTTGACATCGTGGCGGGGGTAGCTTTCATAAGTGCACTCCAATCACTCATAAAAGGCATCTTTGGTCACAGCGTCCTTCTCACAGGTCACAGGGCGCGGACGCAAGTCAGCGATATGTTGAAGAACCTCGCTTTGTTGCGGATTGTGACTAGACGTTCATTCAGCGGAGTGAATGATAGTACTCGGCGACGAAGTCTCTCTCCCATCACGAATCCCACACCAAACTTGCGCTCCTTTATATGGCCACTGCAGTAAATGCCACAAGGACCTACTTGTCTCTGTCCTTGTCCCGTCCATCGCATTTCTTGGACGGCGCTGATGTCAGCCTTTATTTTCACGATTACATCAAACGGCTGGGCAGCGACACCTTCCCAATTAAGGCACCGGACATTCCAGGTGCATACCCTCAATTCGTAGTCCTTATTTCGTTTGCCATGGTCGTCATCAAAAGGGGTGTCTCTCATCCGAGGCTGGTTTTTCGTTTTCATTGGGGATGTTTTTTTACCAAAGCCAGCGCACAACCCTTTGTAGGGGATATTTCGCTCCTCACTTTAACTCGCCTTCAAACGTATGTTCTTAGGCTACCCAGAGGTTACTTGGTCGAAGACCGGAAGTCGTGAGCTGCTTGTGTCACTTGTAAAAGAATCGTTTTTGGCCACTCCCAAGTGACTGGCGATCAGAGAACTTTCCTCACTTGCATGAACTTCTACACATGACTCCATCCTCCCTATTTTTAACCGGAAGTTTTTTGATAGTTATTCTTTATTTACTTTAGCTACAATAACCAAGTTTGCTCACAATTAATCCCTTCGACGAAGTAAAAGTGGACAAAATAGTCCCGTTCACTGCCCATATAACGGTACTGTTAAAGCTACTAAAGTAGCGACAAATCAATAACTAAATTCTTCGGAGACATAAAATATTAATTTCGAGATGACCTGAGAGAGTCTTAAATGAGTGGTGCTAAAAAATGAACGGCACACGGCCGACATATTTCGACTAAATTTAGGAACAGGCATTCTTCTCCCACACTTATGTCGCTGTGTAAAAATGTCCCAAATAGCACTACAACTGCACACATAAAAATCAAATTAAAATTTTTCTCGAACAATGCCTTAAGAGTTTGGCACTTTTTTACAGAAAATTGTTCAAATCCAACTAAACTTCTAAAAGACCTTGGGTAACGAATATGTGGATCCCAGTTTCTATAGTTGGCTTTTGACCGAAAATGTCGGTCAATGTATGGAATATGCATATATTAAAATTCTTTTCTTGATAATAGTATCTCTATCTATCAAAAATGGTTTGAATCGAATTAATACTTTTCTGAGCCCCCATATAATTAATGTAAACATTTTTGAACTTCCGGGAGACCTTACATATCATATGTCGGGCAATATGTGAATTGCATATATTAATAATGAAGGAGAGAGTTTTGCTCCTAAGAGTCTATCTTTCTAACTTAAATAGATAAAATTGTACGAAAACTTTATCTAGCCTCAAAATAACTAATATCATAATTCTCGAACATCCGACGAACCTAACTGAGGTACTTTATCAAACCCAGAGTACATTTTTTAGTGTGGGGCATGTTAACAAAATGTTGTATTGGCAATAATAGGTAAAATCGGGTCGATACTACCCGAACTCCCATTTACTACATATAATGATTTTAGTTTTTCTGACAAACCTTATGCCGGCTCAATGGACCCATACTCTTAACCAAAAACTTATAAAGTGTAATAACTAAGTAATATAAAACTGTAACTAGCCACAGCGGATCGCAGTAATAAGAAGACCCTAAAGGCATAAATTAAAAAAAGTGGAAGAGGATACGCCCTCTAACAAGTTTAATGTACATGTCTCCTAAATATCTAAGGCTACAACAACCAAATTCGCCTAGCGCAAATATTTTAAGAACCCGTACCAACGATGTGAAAATGGATAAAATTGAAACATAACCCCTCCTTCCCATATAACTGTTAAAAACCACTTAAAGTTCAATAAATTAGTAACTAAACACTTCAGATACGTTAAATTTTTCATCCGAGATGGAGCCGGTGTGACAACTGGAAGTGGGGCTTGGCACCGCTCCCTTGCTGGTGAAATATGTGGTGCCCAATATCTATAGTTGACTTTTGACCGAAAGTAACTGTCAATTTATTGAATATAGAATTTAAATTACTTCTCTGATCCCGCATATACCTAATACAAAGAAACTTCAGGTTGACTTTATACTGCATATATCGGTCAATATTTGAGTTATCTCAATGAAAATTACAGAGCGTATTTTACTCATAACAGTGTATCTTTATGCCCAAAATAGATAAAAAATGGACGAAATTGGATGAACGGGAATATTCTTTTAATATGTGGCATATATGGTAATATTATAGTTAACAGATAAAACAGGGTCGGTACTACCCCACCACTCATGTAATACACATAATAGCTTTCGTGTTTTTAACAAACCTTATACCGAATATGTCGGCCAGTGCATGAGTTATATAGAGTAAATGTGTATATAAGATTGCTTGACTTGGCTAAGATTGAGCGGCTGATCAGGCTGGACCGTTCAATAAATAATCGTGTTTTTCTTGAACATTCGTTCTTAAGTTGAGCGGTTACGATTTGTCACAAACGAGAGACACGGTCGTATTGAAAATTTTTACATTTTTTTTTTAATAGAATAGGAATTTACACAGAAAGTTATAAAATATTTTCCAAATAGCGACAAATACTTTTTGAGTTATCTCAACGAGTTATCGGAACGAGAAGCAGCTGCAAGCTCTATCTAAATTGACTATAATACTTCAAACGCGTTTTTTCTCGAAACAAAACATGGATTTTTCTCGAAAAATACAATTTTTATTTACTTGAATAATAAATGTTTTATACCATTGAAATAAGAGAGGAATATAGACGATGTTAATAAAGATGTTTTCAATAACCCAAATTTCGGAATGCGAAGTCGATTTTGGAGGATAACTACGAAAAATGAAGAAATTACAAAGAATAATATGCCATATACATATGTATAGTTACATAGGTTTGGCGACTTTTTATTATGATTAACATTTATTAAATATCAAGTCAGATCCTGATATTTCAGCAGGTAAATAGTAAATAAAAACTGTATATTTGATGCTTTCATTACAAATAACTTTTAAAATATTGTTTTTATGAAAAAACTCATACAGACTTTTTTTTTAGAGCGAGAAATGTTTACATATAATATTATAGTATCCCTTATTAAAAGTTCCAGATTTATTTGGTGAGATTATAAAATTATTTGAAAAGATTAAAAAATCCCATGTAAAGTATATGTGAGAAGCTAAATGATTTAGGCACAATTTAAATGGAAAATAATGTGTTTGTTTAAGTTGAATCTCATTTTAAGGGCAAAAACTAGAATATCGCGGTGCGTTAGCGGAAAAAAATCAACTAGTGAAATAACGGAGACAATGATAAATACTTTCATACTGTGAACATAGATGGATTCGTAAATAAATTTAATAAATCCAATTGATGAATATAATATTCATATAGTTAAATTTATTAATATTCTTAGTTAATAACAAATAATCATTACTTTTTTCTATAATTAATTATAACGGGCGATTACAAGTGTTCCGGTTAATAGTCATTACGAACTTAAGTTATCGTAATTTGTGTTCATAGTTCCAGCCTCCAAGCATATACATAAGTTAGTATTTGTTTTTAAACGGTGTTATAATATGATTTCTATATAAATACTAATGGATCCAGCCGCGGGTTGCTGTGTTATACTTTTTATACTATTATTTATATACTACTCAATGCAGTGAAAATTTTATTTGCGAATAAAGGCAAAAACGTTTTTGTCGGTATAAGAATCCAAGAGAATGTAATTGAGGTTTAATTTTGAATATGTTCATACAAATAAATAGCATTAGAAAAAATAACGAATTTAAAGCTTTTTCAATGTCAGGTTATCAGCCTTTCTGTCCCGGTAATAGAGATGTCAGCTTAGTAGATTCTACTAAATAAACATCAACAATGTGCATAGTTAATGGAGGCTTAGTAGATTGTACTAAATAAACATCAATAATGTGCATAGTTAATGGAGATGTCCGCGTAATAGAGCGTTAATTTAATAGAGCTTAGACTATATTTTTTATTTATGAATTGTTTTTACTATCCTCCCTTCTAAGTTGGTTCCAACTGGACACAGTGGAACCATTTCACTAAAATCGGTTCAGTAGTTGAGGAGTCCATCGCGAACAAACAACTTGACACTTTTTATATATAAAGATATGCTTTACTTACCGGAATATTCCTTATATGAAGTGACACCATTCCAATATACATTTGCTTTTGCCACCGTCAGAACCTCGGATCGGTCGTGCAGCTTATTGTGGTATTGTGCAAGTCGTCCACACTACAGCTGAAGAGAAAGCCTGTGCTTCCATAGATTTCATGGATGGCAGCATTAGCGGAATAAACGCAAATATTTATATTATAAATTTATGTATCTTTTAATCAAATTTTTTTTTAATCTAAACTGTTAGTGTTCATATGATTGTGCCAGTGCTTCAATAACCGTGTTTCATGCAGACGAAATTATTTGTTTGATACAGAAACAAAAACATATCCAACTCAAAGTCAAAAGTTATTTTCCATTAGTTAAAAAAATCAACGAAGGTATAATATTTACATTCATATATGTTGCATGCAGTATAATAAGAAATTATTAAATTATTCAAGTTTTTCCACAAATAACGCATTAATCTTCATTGTTGCTTTTCTTCTTGTACATTCAGTGCAGTTGTGCGGAAAATTGATTAATAATCAAGTGCGCTGAAGATAAAAGGGACTCCTAAAGGTGTCTTAGGTAAGTGCAATATGTGTTGCACATATGTATATGTTGGCGGACATATCGCTAGGGGTGAAATGTGCTAAAGAAATTTGGAATAGCACCTGTTGTTCGCCGTTACCACAAGCAGAACGGTTTCTCCGCACCGCAAGAAGCTTGTGTTTGTTATCCGATAGAGGGTACACAGCTACATCCTGTTGTTGCAGATTCTACATTTCAAGTCTCATGTATGCATTTATATCATGTGGGGAGAGTCGTCACACACATGTATGCAGATGCCAGCCGCAGCATACCCATTACAAGGAGAGGGCAACATTGGTAGTGTGTCCACATGCTACACGCTTCTGCTTAGTCCAATCGATCGCCCATACTTGTCATAGGCATAGGTTGAGGGCACTGAAGAGGGGATGATTAAACTAAATAAATAAGTTTAAGTTTTTCATTGGAAGCATCTACGTGTCCCTCAAGCTGAGTTAATTATTTGCTTTCTAACAACTTTTTGCATAAATTAAAATATGCAGAATATAGTTAATAAGAGTATATTATGTACGTATATTAAATAAGTATGTGTCCATATACCCACGTACATGCATAAATATTGTACACGTTTGGCGGAATCAAAACATAGCATTCATACCATTAGGTAACTTCTTCATTTCTGTAGCATGTAAATATTTTTGTATGCACAGTGGAATAAAGTCAACCTTTTATACCCTATGAAATATTTCACCTTTTCTTAAGGTTTCAATACTTGTCAATACAAAATTTGATTAGTAATTCTTATTACCGTTATTTAAAAAAATATAAACTTAAAACATTGCAAAGCAATTAATAAAATTTAACAATAAATACAAAAATTAGTAAATCTTAACTCGACTCATCTTCTTATTTTTTACTGGCATAGAAACCGCTTACGCGGTTATAGCCGAGTTAACAACAGCACGTCAGTCGTTCCTTTTTTTCGCAAGGTGGCGTCAACTGGAGATCCAAGCGAAGCCAAGTCCTTGTAAACTGGTTGACGTTGTTGTTAGTTAATTATCTACGACTTCAAAGTTATGACTGTCAACAGTGACTTGAGAGCCAAGTGGCGAGTGCGACAACTGTTTGTTTGATGACAGGAGATATTTCGTTTTGGCCTCGTTCACCATCTGACCAATTTGCTTTACTGCCTTATCCATTCTGGATAAACTAGAACTAACGCGGCGGTTGTTGAGGCCAATGATAATCAATATCATCGGCATACGCCAGCAGTTGTACACTCTTGTAGAAGTTGGTTCCTTCTCTATTTAGTTCTGCAGCTCGAATTATTTTCTCCATAAGTAGATTGAAGGAGTCACGCTAAAGGCAGTCGCCTTGTCTGAAACCTCGTTTAGTATCGAATGGTTCGGAGAGGTCCTAAGGTGAAACAAGTAGGGAAGAGCTAAGTTCGGGTGTAACCAAAAAATTTATATTCTTACAACTTGCAGGAATCGAAGATAGGAAAACACTTTTAGGCGCAAACCGTCAACCAGAGGATCTGAATCTAAGCAGTTATATATAAAGTTCAACTTCACTATCACAAATCACCATAATCCACCAAAACAACTTTATGGTAGGAAACTTGTATGAAATTTTATTTCAATTGATAATAAAAGAGTTCGAGTTATGGGATATATTGTATATATAATATGGATGCATGTGCATCTTTATTCGTCACTTAAATATTATCGACTGACATTGTTATTTGCTTGCTTTTGCCTTTG
>NW_017537335.1:25753-29981 GCF_001853355.1 Bactrocera latifrons
CTCCCATTGCCCGCGCGAAGCATTAAGAAGCCTAAATATTTTTTAAGAATGGTCATCTTTTATTGGAAATTACTTCCAAATGCCTTAGAGTTACAAACCCCTCTATTCGGCCTTATTCCTGAAAATAAGAAAAAAAAACAGCACCATCTTAAATTGGAAAAAAGATACTTAACGCCATTTTGAGGCTGCAAAAGCTCAACTAGCAAATTGTGTTATGTTAACTCGTCCACTACCTGATGTAGAACTTTCATTGCAGGTAGATGCATCCGATTTTTCAGCAGAAGCAGTTTTGAATTAAATGGTAGATGGTAAACTTCCCCTATCGGGATTCTTCTCAAGAAAATTTTCGTCAGCTGAAATGCGAGAAAGTACGCACTATACAGCGCCGTTCGTAACTTTCGTTATATGTTAGAAGGTCGTAACTGACCATAAGCCACTTATCAATGCGAATGATATATCACAAAACACCTTTTTGGAACTTGGAGTAGAAGCCTTATGCTGTTGTTATCGGCTCCAAGTCCTCAGGACGAATTCGTCCCATTGTAGCATCACAAACTTCGACAAACTTTTCTTCGGGCTACACACAATCTGTCGCATCCCGGCACACGATTTACCGCTGTCAACTTCTGTATTCAACTAATTTTCTTTTGAAATTAGCTCCCCGACTTCGCCAGTTATTGCTATCAACTTCTGTTGACTTTTTTTTTTTAATAAAACGCAAAACCAAATTTCGATTTGGTGGTTGCTTCTTGCATGGTACAAGGGAGTAGGGAAAGTCCCATTCACAGTAGTAAAAGAGCCATTCACAGTCCTTAACCTACCCCCAAGTGTACGTTCACAACAAAAACATCATGGCCACCTCTGGTGAATAAGGGTGGCGAGAGGTTGAAACGGGTTGCGTAAAGCAAAAATGCTTTAATATTAAATTATAAATTTACAGTACATATTTATACATTTATAAATACTATTTTAAATTTTGCTTATAGAATGAAATAAGCTGTTATCAAAAGATTTAATTATATCTTGTTGATATAAATAAATATACTATATATTTTTAAGCGTTGTAGTTAACTTATTCATGAACAAAGTGGAAATTATTTTTGATTTTTATTTGAGTGGACCGAAAGAGATAACTATTGTCGAAAAGTTTGGAATTACATACCATAATAATTCGGCTGAAGAGTAAAACACAATTTTTATTGTAAGATAAATAAAGATATAATTATAATAGCCATGTTTCTTATATTTTAAGTATAAATTTTCGTAATCACAAACTACATATACGCCGGCGATTAGGAATCCTACACGTTCCCAAATGGAGTGTTTGACCATCCTAACAGATTTACCATATTATTTTTTAGTTCTAAGCTATGTTTTTAAATAAAAAGGATTCCTACAAGAATTATTTTTTGATTTTGCAATATCTCTATAGTAAAACGTAGTTTAAATTCGCTTACGTAACACTATTTTGCCATGCTCAATAGGCATAATATTTGAAAAAAAATGTTATTGCTCGAAATATACTCCATTTGAAATTATCGTAATCGATAATAACTTGCTTGGCCAAAATAAAAATACGACTCAAATTCCTTAATTTTTAATAGGGGGTCATTATTCACCAAATTACATTTTTTGTTTTTTAAAGTTTAATTATCAATTCCCACATCGTTCATAATCGACCATAATTCACTAGATGTAAAGACGAATTGTAATTCGCGTAAATGCAAATGTTTCTTTTCAAATCGCTGCTTGGCCACCAACGCCACCAATCTTCATTTGATGAGTGTTGTTTATTATTTGTTTGGCTGTTTTTGTTATCGTTGTTACCATTATAGAAGTTTTATGCAAAAATACGTACGAGTAGTTCTTCCCGATGTTCTATCGGTTTTGGTGGAGCTGGTTCCTAACACTCTCCCAATTTGACATCATAACATTGCACAGCACGATAATGTCACAATTTCCATGGTTCTGGCTCTTCCATGGAGGTCAATTGTACACCCAAATGACATCAATTAATTCGCTCAACTGGTAACGTTTTGGTCTGCAAGGCGGGTGTTGAGTGTTTAGCATATTAGAAAGTATTTAAATTCAATTTTGCTCAAAACATATCCAACAGCTTGTGCAACATCCGAACAGCACATTCACCGTAGTATTTGCTCTTCAAAACCTTGGGTTACATGCTAAATCTTTTGAAATAAAGTTTAATTTTAGCTTACCTAATAATGCGACGTGCACCTTCCACGAGCACGTCATTGAATTTAAAATTTTGTCTCGAATTCAATACCAACTAAGTTGATAGCTACATTTGAGTACTTTACAGCATCGCGTATCGCTTTTTCATCTCTTAAATCATAAAATTGAAACAGCACCTGACCATTACGCGGCAATATTAACGAAGCCATGTTTAGTTATTTCGTACTTTTATTGGAATAAAATCCCAGTCGATCTGTTATTTATCTTCCCAATGGAAATTTGCGAACACTTCTTACTGATTCAAATAACTAAATAAACCAAAGTAGAGGATTGTCCCATGAAATAAATTAAAACAAATTGTTTTGCAAAAACCTGCGTTATGATGATGAAAATATAAATATGAGTATATTCTGGACCCCACCATTCGACATGGTTGCCTATTTGTTCATAACATTTTTCTGTGGTGAACTTACCACAGTTAAAAAGAGGCATAAATACAAAACTTAATTTTTCATGTATTTGCTCATATTGTTTTCATCTTAAAATATATATTAAAATAAAAATRTTTTCTTTTGAAAATATATTAAAGTTTTATATATAACCAATATTTTTGGGACAACTTTTCCACTAATTTTTAGAAAATAACACAATGCAACCATTTTCCGGTTTAAAGTCGGCCATCTTGGATTTCAATAGAAGTTTCTTAGTTGGAGTTCAGTATCTTATATTATTTAAAGGAAAATTGGTACATATTGTACACATTGCTTAAGCTGTTGCCACACAAACGGAAAAGTAACCTGATATTTACGACTTCGTAGGTTCGATCACTTTCTACATTTGCCAAGTTTGTTTACATTAATTTTTTACTGTGCCCAATTAATGGCTTGTGTGTATGTTGGTTGTGGAGTTGAGGTAACTCGTGTGCTACTTTGAAGATGATGGTTGACAGATTCGTTTGGCCAGGCATTGCGAGAGATAGTGTACTTCTGCTAAATGTTGCATATAGTGCTAACGATGTAAAGTCATTCGACACAACAAAAGCTTACTCGAACACAGAGTAAACCCCAGTAGCAGAAAGCCTCAGTTATAGCAAAAGCCTTGCTAACTGGCTGAATTTCCCGTTTTAGAGTACTCATCCACATATCGTCCTATCTTGGCCTTCAATTAGAAAGCGCCATATTCCAACGACTACTAAACTATTTGCGAGTGACGCATTCAAAAACAACGCCGCATCATCCACAATATAATGGACTAATTGAACGATGGCGTCGCACATTGAAGTCTGTCTTTTTATGTCATAAAGTGGATTAATTTACGACCTTATACTTATACTATTTGAACTGCGTTCAACATATAAAGACGACTTCGATTCGACTCCTTCTGAATTGATATATGGAACACCATTACGATAACCTTCATAGCTTTCCATTGAACAACCGAGCAACCAGAACAAAACAGAAATCTTAGTGGAGCAAGGCCGTATTATTCGAGACATGCGTCCTGCTAGTACACTTTGGCATGCAACCCAAAAAGTATTCGTTCTTGGGGATCTCAAGTCTTGTGATCATGTCTTCATCCACGATGATTCAGTCAGACTGTCATTATCAGCCCCTTGAATAAAGTTAAAGTTTCCATTGATCGTCTAAAGGCAGCTTTCATCACACCACCTATGACTCTCTAGGAGAAGGGTACTGTGTCAAAACTATAAATAATAATTATTTATTATTTTAATTCCCAGTACCCCTATGCGTTTTGACATATTTTTATCCTTTATTCCACTGTACGTAGGTTTGATATGTCAATAAATCTTCCATTTTGTACATCAACTGCCAATCAGGTAGCACGTGCCTACTGCACCTAACTACACATGTACAGTGGACCAATAAAGTTTACATACACGTAGTTCTATTAAATAACGACACGTTTATTTGTTTTAAATAAATTTTATGTTCGTTTTATCCATTTCAAGTTATGTATATTCAACATTAAATATAGCATATCAAAATATTTTTTTACACAAATAAAAAAAATTAAT
>NW_017537335.1:30136-41576 GCF_001853355.1 Bactrocera latifrons
AGTGGAGGTCTTCCTCTTCCTCTGCTTCCCCCGGCGGGTACTGCGTCGAATACTTTCAGAGCTGGAGTGTTTTTGTCCATTCGGACAGCATGACCTAGCCAGCGTAGCCTAGAAATTAATGCTAAAGCTTAAAATGCGCCTAGTTCATATCAAAAAAGTTTACGTACACCAATGATTATTTAAAAAAATCAAAAGTAATTAGAATAGTTTTAGCAGTTTTTGGCCTACATTTTTTTGCTATTATTGTCCCTAAGTTGATCCCACTACGTTGATGATCCAGTTTTTTAGCATTATTTTAATGAAATTCGATGTTTTCGAATACGATTTTCCAAAAAGTTCCAGATATTTTTAATAGGATTAATGTCTAGTGATTGCGGGACCTATGGAGTTATTTTTATTTCCACAATGTACCCTGCACGGACAAGATACAATGTATGTTTTGGGTCTGTATCCTGCTGGAAATTTATCTCCGGCACAAGGATATCCACATTGTGATCAGTCAAACACGAGATCCCATTTTCATAGAGATAACTCATATGTTGGCCGTAATTCGTTAATTCTTGTGTTAGGTATATGAGAGCTGAGGGAAGTATTGACACGATTCAACACCTTTTTTACGCACAGAAATCCCACAGGAAAATATTATTGCTGAATTTCAAGCTCCCTCATACCATCTCGGGGATAATATTTAATGTCTCTGGCATATGTAGTTAATGATTCCCCTGTGCCAAATATACCTGATCATTCATATGTATATAACCCTATATCTATCTCGTTTAGTTTTAGATGATGCGTACAACCGGAACAAAACTATTGAGGTGAAAGTGGAATAAACAAAACTATTATTACTCTGAAGCAACATGTTACAAGAGTATACATAAAAAAAATCGCTTTGTGTAAAAGTTTGGCTTTGATCCACCTTACAAAGGTTTACATTTAGTTTTGCGGAGGTAACCAACCATAAGATGATGAAATAAATATCGCTCCATTTAAGGTTTTATGTACCTAGTGTAAGCATTTTTAACGATTTTTTCATTATAGATTATTAATTTTAAGATTTCTGTTGATGATCAACACGTTGGCAGTTAAGACACGTTACACGATCTTGATGGTTTCTGTGTGCATTTAGTTTTTTTCTTCTTAGGAATATATTCTTATTAAAAATATGTTTCGCATTTTTATTAAAGCTTTGCGTGTAGATGTTATCGGCATTAGTTGAAAATTTTATTCATGTTGCAGTTTTTTGATTACTTCTGTCTTAAGAGTGCCTGCAGAGTGGACGGTAAAAGCCAAGCCGAGCACAAATTTGATTTCGATCAGGGCTGAACAATTTCAGATACCGCAAAGTGGATGTGAAATTCAGGGCTAAAATTTTTATTATTATACTGATACATTTTTGTTTTTAAATCGGGTAATTTTATTTGTCCTTATGCAAGTAAAAAAGATAGATCATGGATTAATCAGATGACGAATATTTTACTTTCATTTCTGTACTAAATAGATTTATTTAAAAAGAGAAGTTAAGAAAACACCATACATACTAAGCGGGAAGAATCTTATAAATTTCACCATTTGTGTAAAGATTTAATACGTTATCAGAAGTTTTATGAATATATCCGACTGAAAACATTCATCTACATTCTTTATAAGGTCGAATTAAAATTGAAGAAATGAGGAAGGGCTAAGTTCGGGTGTCACCGAACATTTTATACTCTCGCATCAAATACCGTATTTGTGTAAAGTTTTATTCCGCTATCATCATTGGTTCCTAATGTATATATTATACAGAGAAGGCATCAGATGGAATTCACAATAGCGTTATATTGGAAGAGCTGTGGTTGTGAACCGATTTCACCCATATTTCGTACATGTCATCAAGGTGTTAAGAAACTATTATGTACCGAATTTCATTGAAATCGGTCTAGTAGTTCCTGAGATATGGTTTTGGTCCATAAGTGGGCGACGCCACGCCCATTTGCAATTTTTAAAAAAAGCCTGGGTGCAGCTCCTTTCTGATATTTTTTCCGTAAAATTTAGTGTTTCTGACGTTTTTTGTTAGTCGGTTAACGCACTTTTAGTGATTTTCAACATAACCTTTGTATGAGAGGTGGGCGTGGTTTTTATCCCATTTCTTCCATTTTTGAACTGTATATGGAAGTGCCTGAATGAAACAACTCTGTAGAGTTTGGTTGCCACGGCTATAGTAGTTTCCGAGAAATGTACAAAAAACTTAGTAGCGGGCGGGGCCACTCCCACTTTTCCAAAAAATTACGTCCAAATATGCCCCTCCCTAATGCAATCCTTTGTGCCAAATTTCACTTTAATATCTTTATTTATGSCTTAGTTATGACACTTTATAGGTTTTCGGTTTTCGCCATTTTGTGGGCGTGGCAGTGGGCTGATTTTGCCCATCTTCCAACTTAACCTTTTTATGGAGCCAGCTTGCACGGACGGACAGACAGACATCCGGATTTCAACTCTACTCGTCACCCTGATCACTTTGGTATATATAACCCTATATCTGACTCTTTTAGTTTTAGGACTTACAAACAACCGTTATGTGAACAAAACTATAATACTCTCTTTAGCTACTTTGTTGCGAGAGTATAAAAAGAATTGGGAGATTTTACGAAAAAACTTATACCGTCATGTGAATGGCTTAGTGTAACTGCAAGAAGAAATATTTTATATAGATTCAAATTGTTCTTTTTTTCACATTGTAATCGCATGTACACTCAAACTCAAAAGATTTTGAAATTTGTATAAATTCTCATAAACTTGGTCTTGAAAATATGAATGGGGTCATAAAATATTAATAGTGGGTATTCCAAATATTATTTTGTTAAGCAACATAAAAATTAGCTATGCAACACGTGAGACGGCGCCGAAAAATGCTTTAAAACTGTTTTTACGCATTGATCATTGATGTACGCGCACAGTTTTGAAGCTGATTTCTCGCAGTCCGCAGCTTTGCGCTCGACTCGGCTTTAAGTGTCCCTCCTGCAGGAACATATCTTTAGTGAAAAGATCTATCTCTCATTAATAAGGAGTTAAAAACTAAAATGTTCTTGACTAAAGTTCAATATTTTCCGTAAAATTTTTGATTTTAATACGAAAATTTCTCGATACTCTGACAACCAACAACAGCTTTTTAATTTTCGTATTCTCTTTGTTATCGTGCCGTATGCATTCGAGCAATGACACAATACATTCAATAATTGGCATACGTCATATACAAAAACTTTGTTTATTTTAACGTGAATTTAGTACTTCTGTAATTTGTTGTATTCTATTCGCACATTTTTGGATCTGTTAATTCCAAGGTCCAGTCCACTACGTTTTTGAATAAATTACGCCTTTTCATCATAAATCTTTGTCACAAAATTTCAGTAGCGGAAACAGATTCTCTCATAGTTGCATTAATATAATTCATTGTATTATTATCCGATTTAAAGGAAGAGTAATAAAGTTGGAACGAAAACGAAGGAAACACATTGTATCAATTCAATAATACTTTTTGAAAAATCCTTTAAGCAATCTCAGTAAAGTAATTACAAATTGTAACTTAATTTAATGTATATTGAATGTCGAAAAGGTCTTTTTACATTTCTAATCAAACTTCAACTTCTTTTTGTTATATTTATAATGAACTTGAATGAACCAAATGTGTACCATTTTGATCGACCACTTTTTTACCATTTTTCCGCTAGAGATTATTCCATCAGTGTAAGATGTTTCTGGCTTCTCGGCAAAAACTGCGAGTTGTAATTCTCACAGGCTTCTCTTGAAGCCAGCTTTACTTTATTAAGGGAGTTCTGCATTGACCGAATCAAAGAGTAGTGCGATGGTGCAAGGCCAGGGCTATGTGGTTGATGCATCAAAACTTCCCAGCCAAGCTCCCCCGGTTTGTGGTCTAACGTTGTCCTGCTGAAAGACGAATCCCTTTCTGATGATCAGTTCTGGCCGCTTTTTTCGATTGCTTGACTCAATAATATCAGTTGTTGGCAGTTAAATCTAGAATCAATCGTTCAACCAGGCTAGAGAAGCTCATAGAGGGTGATTCCTTTCCAATCCCACAAACACTCAGCTTAACCTTTCGAGGCAATTATCCAGGCTTTGCGAATATTTTTTGAGCTTCACCACGCTTGGACCACGATCTTTTTCGTACATTATTGTCGGACTTGATACATTTTTCGACTCCTGTTAACATTCGCTTTAGAAACGGTTCGACTTCATTTCGTTTCAGCAAAGAATCGCAGATAGTAATTTGGTCCATTAAATTTTCCACAGACAATTCATGTGGTACACAAACTTCGATCTTCTTTTTGTAGCCAGCCCCTTTTTTAAATAGTACAAAACCGTTTGATGATGAATGCTAAGTTCCTGGTCAATATTTTCCATAATTTCATCGACTTTTTTAACGATAAGTCGGCCAGAGGGAAGTGCATCTTTCACATCGAAATTCCCAGAACGGAATCGAATGAACTATTGGATTATTGTGCATACACAATATTTCAAAATACAGTGAATTTCTTAATTACTCATTTTAAAACATATGTAACTTTTTTTGAACTTCCTCGAATTTAATCTTCGGTTAAATATAGCTTGAAACTCACCTTTACAACACCATATCGTAAGAAACAATGTGATTGGAAGCACTTAAGATATACGACTGCAACCACATCCATTAGCAAAACACGTAAAGACTTTTTCGACTACCCAATATAGTATATATTTTAATTGGACCGCAATCACCTTTGCTTTCACAATTTTTAGTTTAATCTCTTTCTTTCATTTTACAGTTTATAGACGTTATTGAAATAAAGCATTGTACAAACTCTTCTTTTTGGGTAGATATTCCATCTCTTGTCTTAAAATTGTCGAAATCGGACATTAATTTTTCAAGGACCAGTACCAAAAGCTGAATATTTTTCTTATTTTTCATTAAAAAATTACGTAAAAACATGTTTTCGAATATACTTGAGTAATGCCAAATATTAATGTAATCAGCCCAGATCGCCCTCTAACCTCTTTTGAATTTCAATCTGGCTTATGCCGGTCAATACTCGTATGTGTGACATTTGATGAAATAATGTGAATATTAAAAAAAAAAAAAATCAGGTCAATCTGGTATATGGGGGCTCAGGGAAGTATTGACCCAATTCATCCCATTTTTGATACACATGGATAATAATATTATCAGAAAATATTCTCTCTTAAGTTTAATTGTATATTTCATACATTAACCGATATTTTCGGTCAAAAGTCAACTATATACACTGCGGTCCACATATTCGATACTTTGTAAAAATGTGGCATACCCTAAAATAATTATTAGTGCAAAATTGTATCCTGTTACATTAATTTCATCTTGATTTGAACACTCAAATGAAAATTTTCAGAGGAAATTTAAAATTTATACTGTAAAAAAAAATATATCAAAAGATTGCCAGACACCAAATTTGGTTTAAAGCGGTACCGCGCTTTCTGAGATATCTTATTTTATTTAAAACAGGACGATGCCATCATCTTCGGGGTAAAATTCAATGTCTCTGGCGAATGTAGTTATTGATTTAGCGATTTATTATCCGATTGCATCCACTTTCACACAGCCGGTAACTGTTCTTATGAGAATTGTTCTAAACAAATTTAGCTATTGTGGCTTTAGGGGTATCGGTTAAAGGCGTTTTGTGAGTAATGTTCTTGAACAATCACGGATGCTATATTTTGTGCTTCTTTAGCAGAACCGTGGGAAAATAGGAGTGATAATCATCCGATTTCATTAATTTTAACACTGTCGGTGTTAAAATCCACACTGTGCTTAATGGATTTGTTCCGATCGAATTTCCTTCGTGCATTTTTGGAGGCTTAGGGTAAATGTACTCTAGACGTATTAGAGAGCGGGTGCGCGCACTTTTTTCAGTTTGCAACCTACAAGTACCCTTGCTACCGTGATATTCTGTACAAAATTTCAGTTTTGTGCATTAATTTAGTACTTAGTTAATGCACTTTATATGTTGCCGTATAATGACCTTTTGTAAGCATGGCAATAGTCCTTCATAGTCGTCCTTACTTTTTGGCAAGGCACATGAGTACAAAGTTTCATTGGCGGGACTCTTTTGCTCTTGCAAGATTGCACGAATACACAACATGCAAAAATCCTATACCGGAATACGCAAGGCCAGGAGAGCATATTTTTCATTGCACGAAAATGAACAAGGGTATTGGTCTGTAATATTTTAGGCGAGCACACTCCAGAATCTTCTGTCCAAGAGTTACCAGAATTCCGTCCAAGAGAGTTTTTCTGTCCAAGAGCCTTCTGCGTTAGAGTTATGCCGACGGATCAGTTCGACTGAAAAGGAAGTCGGAAAGCGAGATGCCTCCTGGACAGAAAAGGATTCCACGTCACGTCGGGTGGCGAGGTGGAAGTGACGAGACCTCCGTAAGGGCGTAAGGCGAGTGTGGGGTCGCCGTGTAATGTGTGCAGAAACGAGGTTGGGAGCGATAGTTTTGGTGGGAGTGCCTATGTGGCCATCACTGTGAAAGGGGTTGCGCGTACCGGGTTGTTGCGTAATGTGTGCGGAAATGAGGGAGGGAGCGGAAGTTATGGTGGGAGTGCCAATGTGGTCACCGCTGGGAAAGCGATTGCCCAACCGTCAAGGACGGCTGGAAAAGAAACGGGCGCACTAATGAGGGCGGAAAAAAAAAGAGAGCTAAACGCACTGGTATTCTATGCCAAGAATTTTGATGCAGAGACTGCGAAGGGGCTGTTGGAGCTTGCTATGAGGCCCTCCTGATGACATTTATAACCGAGAATGCGCCCTCCCCAGACACTGATGGATAGGGTCATCCAGCTTAACTGTCAGGGCTCTTATGCCGTGATGTTCGAGTTGGGGGGTTGCATGGTTGAGGGTGAGTGTGGTATTGCTCTAATCCAGAAGCTCTACGTCACCAACGGTGTGGTTAGGGGTCTTCCCGGCGATTTTAAGGTATTCACGGTTCTTAGAGCTAACGCCACAATAGTTGTGAATAAGCAAAGCTACGATTGCGTAGCCTGGGGGTGTGAGCGACATTGATGTGACGCTTATAAAGGTAGGAAGGAGGCTGTCACTTCTCTTCGCTTTGGTGCCACTCTGTTATCGTCGTGGAGAGAGTGTGCGGGGATTCTGTTAGGTGCGTTCTTTCCCAGGTCGGAGGTGCAGGTACCTCAAGCACAAGAGGTACCTGTCCCTCCATTAGATGATGGCGAGTTGGGACACGCCTTTGGCTTGGTTAGGTCTAAACAGTCCCCAGGTTTTGATGGTTTGAACGAAAAGATGTGTAAAAGCTTGTCGAAGTTCATTCCGGAATACCTGGAGGCCATTTATAATACTAAGTGCGTCTGAGAGGGATAATTTTCACGCGAGTAGAAAAGTGCTAGGGTTGTTCCTCTCCTGAAGTTCCCTTAGGAGCAATCCTCGATCTTATCGGGGCATCAATCTCCTTCCAGTACTTGGAAAAATTCTGGAAAGAGCATGAAACGACTTCAAGAGCTAACGCGGGGTATGTGGTCGGATAGGCAGTTTGGGTTCGGGAAAGGATGAAGGATGGATGGTTTTATGTTCACAATGATGTTAGGGAGAATATCAACAAATATGTCCTTGACAGATATTTGGTACTCGACAGAAATGAGGAAGTTGCACCACAAACAAATTTTAAGCGTGTTTCACCAGTTTTGCAGCAGGAGACTCAAAACTAGCAGAATTATGCGTTTACGGTGTTAAATGGGAAATAAAATGCTAATTTCAATGTAAGGGAATGTATGCTTACATATTCGCTTATTTACTATGCACAAACGATTCTGCTTATAATTTATAGATCCGTATATATACATACATTTGTTATCAAAACACATAAGTGTGTATTTTAAAATTGACCTATTTTATGATGTATTCCATAAAATCTTTGCACGTATTACAACCTAAATATAAATTTTATATGGGTTTGACCGGTCATATATGTATTTATATCCAAAAATATACATATGTATGTATATTTCTTGTACTTATTTCCAAAAGAATTGATAAAGTTTATTGGCAATGAAACAAGTTTGTATGTTGTCCAAAAGGACGTTAATGATCCATTTCGTGTATCAGAAATGGATATTCAGCAATTTATTGCAAAGTTGAGCAAAATTGGTACATCCATGATACAACAAGCGATGCCGCTGAAAGAATTTGAAAATTTACGACGTCGCATACACTTTAACGACAACAGCAAAAATTTGCCGTCGACTGATAAAAATGTTGACAGAATGTACAAAATACGCCCGATCCTGGATGAGTTAAATAAGAATTTTGCAAAAGTGCCTCTTGAACAACATCTATGCGTCGATGAGAAAATATGTTCCACAAAAGTCCGAAACCTTTTGAAACGCTACCTGCCAAACAAGCCTCATAAATGGGGCTACAAAATATTTTTTCTCTGCGGGACAACTGGATTTGCTTACAAAATTGAACCGRAAACTGGCAAGGAAAATATCGTTGGGGATAACGAGCCGGATTTGGGAGCCTCTTCCAATGTAGTCATGAGACTGTCACGTATGATTCCACGAAACCAAAATTTCAAACTTTATTTCGACAATTATTTTACTTCAATTCCACTGCTCGTATACTTGGCAAATGAAGGTATATTCAGTATGTGAACAATTCGGAAGAATAGAATTCCCAATTGTAAGCTAACAAGCGAAAAAGAAATGATGAAAAAAGAGAGAGGATCTGTCATAGAGTACGTGTGTCAGGCTGAAGGAATCGACATTTCAACAGTTTCGTGGAAGGATAGTAAGATTGTATTTGTAAGAAATTGATCGTCCGTCTATTGTTGGCGAATACAACGCGCGTATGGGTGGGGGTAGACCTTATTGATTCCATCATGGGAAGATTTAAAATAAAACTTCGAAGTACAAGATGGCAAGTTCGAGTATTTTACCACCTATTAGATTTAGTGATGGCAAACGCTTGGCTTCTATATAAAAAAAAATCGATCCAATAACGCAGAAAAGTTGTTGCCTGCGGCAGAATTTCCCTTATAGATCGCCGAAACACTTTTCACATATGGACAAAAAATCAACGTCAAGAACACTAGATCCCTCGAGCCACAAATACAAGCGAAAAAACGCAAAGGACCATCGCAGCACGCCCCTCCACAACCTTTACGACTTGATCAAGTTGGTCATTGGCCAATATGGACGGAAAAGAGGATAAGATGCAAGATGCCTAATTGCCAAGGAGTTACYCAAACAATGTGTGAAAAATGCGGAATTGCATTGTGCTACAACAAGCATAATAACTGTTACCGTGCATAACATTTGACATAAACTTAATTTTCCCTTGCCAGGCAATGTACCATATCTGTCACAAAAGATATTTTCTTAAATAAATTAAAAAATAAAATCTAAGAAAGTTGTATTTTTATTTTGACTGAAGCTCCCGAAAAACAAAAAAATATTCTAAATTTGTGGCCTTTCCCGATTAAGGGTTAAAAGTTTCGATATCGTGTACGACCGGCACATGTGCTCATATAAGTTAACGTAACATACGCCGAAATTGGCCTACATAGCTTTTACAAATAACCAACCACAAAAAGCTTACATCAGCATGCGACTCGGACAGCAGTTGCTATCCCACGGTTAAACGACACCACACGCGCATCCAGAGTAAATGACGATACAGCGCCGCCGCTACTTGAGAACGTCAGTGCTGCTTTTCAACAACAACAACGACTTCAACACACCTGTAAGTGCAACGTGACTTGCTAGCATAAATTAGGCGTAAGAAGATTTTTGTAATTAATTCTAAGTTTGGTTATCAACAATAAACACACGGCTCGCTGCCAAATAATAATTGTGTTTTAAATGTGAACAAATAAATAAATAACTGGCGCCCAACGTGCTAGTCGCGACTGAATAAGTTAATCGAGTAAAGGCCCTTAAGAAGTGCCTCGCGCTGCGGCTCAAACTACTAAACAGGACCGGACAGCAGAATCAAAAAAGGGATAACTTCGGTGGAAGAAAGCCCGCACCCAACGAAGAGTGCGCAACGTTGGACCCCAAGTAGCCCCGGCAAAAAGGAATAGAAATAAGAGTTTAATTCAAATAAAAATAAGGGAAACAGTAAATTTTTAGTGAAATTTAGTTGAGAGAAACTTATAATAAATTAAGCAACTTATTACACAGAAGTGTAAAAGAAGTAGTGTTAGCGTAGATCTAGGAAAAAAATACAAAACAGAATTTTTTGTTTTGCATGTACAGCTTATAATAAAATAAAATAAAGAACCTGGATCAGTTCCAGTTCTTATAACACTAAAAACAACTCTGCGATTCACCACCAAGGGGACTCTCCAGAGATTGATAAATCCAATAAAAACAAAACGTAGTTACAAATTGGTAACATAAGAATAAAACACAATTTCAATTTTAATGTACATTTTTTGATCATTCTCAAGCCTTCATCAAATTTTTCGAGTTAAAAAACTTTAAAATGAGCAATCCCGAATCCCCCATTCTTAATACCAATGTACCACCACCATCCACTAACCCCAGATTTAGCCAATATAATTCGCAACATAGTATACCAGGTGATTTCGGCAGAAGCACCATCATTGATTCAGAATATTATCCACCCAACAAGCACAATAGTAACGGATCAAACAATAGACCCCAGACACGCAGGAAACTTGACAGGACTCGATAGGATACCAGACGTTGTAAGGTGCTTAAGAGACTTTTCTGGTGATCCAAGAGAGTTCGCTTCTTGGAAAAAAAGTGTTGAGAAAATCCTGAAAATATACAATAGCGAAAAAGGTACTCCAGGTTATTTCGGCATTTTAAATGTCATACGAAAAAAATCACGGGCAATGCCGACGTCGCTTTGGAATTCTACAACACTCCTCTAGACCGGGAGGCCATTTCGAAATGCCTCAACACACACTACGCCGACAAACGCGACATCAGCTCTTTAGAATACCAAATGTCATCTTTATATCAAGGCAATAAAACAATAAACGAATTTTACCAAGATGTGTTCTCACATCTTTCGTTAATTTTAAACAAAATTGCTTGCCTCGAAATAGGACCAGAGTCCGTAAACATACTGACGAAAACCTACCGCGATAAAGCACTGGATACATTTGTTAGGGGATTAAACGGCGAACTTCCAAAATTACTCGGAATTAAAGAGCCGACCGATCTACCCCAAGCACTCTAGTTGTGTATGAGATTGGAGAACCAAAACTTCAGAACTCAGCACGCCTTCGGCAACCAACCCACATTCCGGAAATCACACCCACCACCACTTCCACCAAGGAAGCAACAGCACTTAACGCAAGCCTTTTACCCAAGCCTTGCCCACATACCACATCCAATGCCTCTCATGCAACAAACAGCATATAAAACTTTACAGCC
>NW_017537335.1:46561-57825 GCF_001853355.1 Bactrocera latifrons
CTGAAGAAAACTACGCGACTAACGAAAAAGAACTTTTAGCCATAATATGGGCTTTAAAAACTTTTAGGAATTACCTTTATGGATCAACCACAGTAAAAMTTTTCACAGATCATCAACCGTTAACACATTCACTCAGTAACAAAAATACCAACAATAAGCTGAAAAGATGGAAATCGATATTAGAAGAGTATAATTATGAGATTAAATACAAACCTGGCAGTAACAATATTGTGGCAGACGCACTTTCTAGACCACCACAGCAAATAAATTCCATGTCAGCAACACAGCACAATGACGAAAGTTCAGCTCTAACCTTAATTCCATATACTGACGCCCCAATCAATGCCTTTAAAAATCAAATCTTTATTTCAACAGGTGAACCATTTTCATACCAGTTTAAAATACCCTTTCCTACCTATCACAGGCATATCATAATTGAAAGAGATTTTACGGAAGAAAGTTTTGCTACCATATTAAAAAGATATCTCAATCCTTCAGTAACAAATTGCATAAAAACTGTAGACAGCATCTTATGCAAAATCCAAACAATTTATCAAACTCATTTTAGTAGATACAGGGTACGTTACACTCGAAAATTTACAAAAGACATTATAAATGAATCCGCACAAGAAACGGAAACAATCAACGAACACAATAGAGCTCATCGCAACCCCACAGAAAATAAAGCACAACTTTTAGAAAGATGCTACTTCCCACAAATGAACGCCAAAATAAAACGAATTACAAAACAGTGTAAAATCTGCTTAGAAAATAAATATGAAAGACACCCCGTAAAACCCATCCTGAAAGCTACTCCGATTCCCAATTACCCAGGCCAACTTGTCCACATAGACCTTAACTACACTAATAGTAAGATAGTGCTCACAGCAACAGATAAGTTCTCAAAATATGCTCAAGCAAAAGTCGTACCTTCTAGAGCATCCGAAGATATAAAAACACTCTTAAGAGAAATCTTGACATCATTTGGAATTCCTGAGAAAATCGTTCAAAACCCCACCGTACAAAAGTTCAATAAATGGACAGATAGAGCGATTCCATTCAACACTCTCCGAAGTACTGAGATGTACTAAGGCAGAGAAAATCCATACCGACTTTGAAGATCTTCTCAATAGGTCTATGTATAAATATAATTATTCCATTCATTCCACCACAAAAAGAAAGCCTGTAGAAGTATTTTTTGTAAGAACAGCCGGACCTAATCCTTTCGAATTAGACAGACAAGAAAATATTAAAAATCTCAAAAACAAACAAGAAAAAGACCTAGAACTTCATAACAAGAATAGAACTGATTTTAAGACATACAATAACGAAGACGCTATTTACGTTCAAATAAATAAAAGACTAGGCAATAAATTAACGTCCCGTTATMAAAAAGAAATAGTTCAAGAAGACAAAGGCAACACGATTTTAACAAAATCAGGTCGCACCGTTCACAAAAGTTTCATAAAAAAATAATACACTMAATTTTTCAGGATCTTGCTTGCTTTGTGCAATGCAGAAGTTAAAATTTTGGACTATACGAACAGCCACTTAGTAACGATATAAATAGGAACCGCAAAGGTCGAGACCGGAACATTCAGATTKATACACACCATTAACCTCGACCTATATGACTCCGTGATCAACGAAATACATTCCTCAATAGAACATTACGTAACAAGGAAAGGCCGTAGCTATGCATTCTTATCCCAAGAAGAAACATCCATCCGATCCCTATTATCCGAGCTCAAACCCAAAAGAACCAAGCGAGCAATAGACTCTCTTGGCACAACCTGGAAATGGTTGGCCGGATCCCCAGACCATGAAGATTTGAGAATATTAAACAATAAAATAAATAACCTGTTAGTTAATAATAACCAACAAGTAATAATTAATAAGTCTATTCTAGAAGGATAAACAATTTTCATATTTCTAATGTAATATTAAATGAAATTAAGTCAAATGACATTGTCAAATTAGAAGTAGAAAAAGGTATTGAGAGAAAATTAAATTTAATTAAAGAAGAGCTAACAAATATAGATTATTCTATCCAGTGGGCGAAAGCTGGAATTGTAAACTCGTTTATGCTATCAAATGAAGAATTAGTTGTAATCAAGGAAACATTAGAAAAACAAAATACGCCTTACATAAATGTAATCGAAGCTATTGAATTTATCGATGTCAAAATTGCATAAAATTTATCATCTATCATTTATATTATAAAATTTCCCTTGACAAGTCAAGAGCTTTGTAAATCAATAATAACAAAACCTTTAAACCTAGGAAATAAGGCTATTAAACTTGAATACGAAAATTTAATTGTTTSTAAYAAAGACATATTTGGTGTCAAAAATAGCTGTAATAATGTTAACGATTTAATAATTTGTAAGCAAGATAATTAGAAAAATCCAGCTGTACTTCAGTCAATAACCACCACATACCAACAATAGAAGAGGTAGCACCTGGTTTATTGCTTATCAACGGCTATAATGGGTCTCTGAAGGTAGACAACAAGGTTATCAGTCTACAAGGAACATTCCTGATAAAATACGATAACGCAAGTTTAACTATATAAAACAAGAATTATACAAATAGAAATCAAGTTCTTGCACAACCCCTACCAGCTATCATCAAATCAGCAAACGTTACAGCACATCTCGAAGAAGTCCTCCCTCTGCAATATTTGAAGGACCTTAACGTAGCAAATACCCAACAAATCAATGCCATCAACACTAAATACAAAATCAGCCTATTCACTGGATCCACARCAATAATACTATTACTTTTTGCACTGTTTGTAATGATAGCAAGGAAGATCCTCCTCAAACGAGAAACCAAATTTCGTATTCAGGTCAATAATAATCTTACACCAACGAAAGGATCAACCCCTACACTTGACGATATTTCAAGGACATCCCACGAGGACGCTGCATGTTCTAAAGGGGAAGGAGTTAACGCAACATACGCCGAAATTGGCTTACATAGCTTTTACAAATAACCAACCACTAAAAGCTTACGTAAGTATGCGACTCGGACAGCGGTCGCTATCCCACGGTTAAACGACACCACCACCGCGCATCCAGAGTAAATGACGATACAGCCCCGCCGCTACTTGAGAACGTCAGTGCTGCTTTTCAACAACAACAACGACTTCAATGCACCTGTACGTGCAACGTGACTTGCTAGCATAAATTAGGCGTAAGAAGATTTTTGTAATTAATTCTAAGTTTGGTTTTCAATAATAAATACACGGCTCGCTGCCAAATAATAATTGTGTTTTAAATGTGAACAAATAAATAAATAACTTATATAATTATGTGTCCTTGCAATCAAATATTGTAGACCATAGGGATAATATTTGTAAATTTGTCTAGATGCAACATATGTATGTAAATATGTACACTCAATGCTTTATGCGAAATCTCCGTTGACACGGACAACCAATGGCGAAGCTCGCTTTTTTTTGTTTTCATTTCAAAGTGTCAATCTGTCGAAAGACTAACGCGACGTCAAAGCGACACAGCATTGTGTTGTTGGTGGAAAATCCGAGCTTTGCCGAAAAAATAAGCAAACGATATTCTATTTTCACCGCTTCTCTTGCCGCTCTAACAACTCCGCTCTATACTTTTTCGCTTAATTGAATACATTTTTTTTGGTATACTTATGTTCGGAAAGAACGGTTATCAAGGTACCGTATTTGATGATTTTAGTGACAACCGCTTATTTGGTAAGACATTTTCGTGGCCTTCTATAGAACTGCTCAGTGACAAAACGTGGAAAAAATAAGTTATCAAGTGCCGTAATCAATGTTTTTCATATTAATATTTGAAAATAAATTACAAAAAGGCATTAAACGTGCGAGAATTGTTTATTTTATAATTTTGGAATTGAATTGATAATTAAAGTTCTCGTGTTTTTTTATTTAATTTTTTGAAATATTAAGGCGGTTTTTTACGTTAAATTAAAAAAAAAATCTAAAAATGGTGAATTTTAAACAATTAACGAATGAGGAACGTTCAACCATAATTAATTTGAATACAGATGGTCACACGCAGCGGGAGAGTTTATAAACGAAGTTTGGGAGAGTTGATAAACGAATGGATGCCCCCTGAGTGCACGGTGTAACAGACTGCACCAAACCAATATTCACAGCCATGTTGCAAGAAGTTACTCTACCTAAATGAGACAAATAACAAAAACGACAAGCATTTTATAAAGAGGACATATTAAAATCTTAAAATGTTTGGCAAAAGTGCTGCGGACTGATGAATCGATAATTTGTATTCGTTATTCCCAGTGTATGGTTAACGTTTGATGGTCACCCGAACAAGTGCACTCTACCCACAGTTAAGTCAGTGGAAAAGGGCTTAATGCTTTGGGGATTCTTATCTGCGAATGGCCCTGGCAATATTGTAATCCTCGAAGGAAAATTTACGGCTGCAGTTTATTTAAATATTTTAAAGCAGCACGCCATCCCCTAGGGTCATCCACTAATTGGGCCGGATATCCTTCTTCGACAGGAAAAATCATAACAGAACATCTACAAAATGAAAATGTGAGTGTATTGAAGTGGCCTCCTCAAAGCCATGACTTGTCACCAATTAAAAAAAACTTGAGCAATCCTTAAGATCCGTATGACTGAGGAGAAAACCTAAAACTTGGTAGATTTAAAGGACTGCATCGATAACATTTGGAATAATTTTCCTCAAAATTAGTGTTTGAAGCTTGCTAATTTCGTAAAGTAACGATTGCGTCAACTAGCAAGACGTAATTATGGACATTGTGGATATAAAACAATTTTATAACTTATTTTTTCTACATGCAATTAACTGTGTGTGTGTATGTTTTCCTTTTATAAAAGCAATGAACTTCTCTTTTGTTTTAAAATTACTTTAATTAGATACTTTGAAATATGGTCTCAATAAAAAAAAAATATTTCGTTTGAAAAATATAAACTTTTAAATTTTATTCACTTCGCTGATTTATATATCACTTCGATAACTTACTTTTTCAACCTACTGTATATGTAAGTATATATGAGCAGTACATATGAGCAACGCACTCATGTTATTACTGATAAGTGATACTTGGGGAATTCCCTTGCTCTTGCAAGATTGCAGATTGCAAAAATCCTATACCGAAATACACAAGGGCACGTTCCCACGACAGTCGGGTCTACGAAAACTGGAACGGACTCGGATTTTTATCCGGCCAAGGACTGTCAACTCGGCAGAATTTCTGCCGTTACAAGAACAACAACAACAACAACAGGGCACGAGATCACCCATTGCAGAATCTAGTGATATATAAACGATTAATGCGGTCAATTTATTGTAAATGACTATTGTGCATAGCTATTGTAAATTGGGGCACCTTCTGCATTCATTCATAACAAATTTAAAATTTACCTTTCTCAACAATTTAACGTCAAAATATGCATTTTTGTAAAATGACAGCTAAAACAGGGTTGCAATTATATTTTTGCGTGACATTGCATTCAAATAAACATGGGTTTTGGTCTGACATATTTTATAGCCCATTCAAATATTTTTCTCCGAGTGTTTGTTGTTGTGCCGTTGTATTAGTTGGAAAAATCTGCAATTCTAGCACCGTGGAAGGGTTTTGAGGGTTCAAGAGACTACACCTAATATGATATAAATTCACGAAAGCGAACATAAGCAATATGGTCATGGTACATGTGAATATTATAAACGTTCTCTGGTTTAGGGTTACGATGTTAGAGTTTTATTCTTTTTGTTTTATACGATATGTATTTTTCACGATATTAAACGTTATCTTTCACTTTTTCACTTCCACGTTCTTTCACTACCACGTTGTTTAGAGTTACCAAATATACGATGCTAAGGTTTTGATCTTTTTACTCTATGGTATGTAAATTTTTCCTTCACGATACCAAAGTCTTTATGGATACTTTCGTTACGCATGTATCATGATGAACACGTTATTATTCTAAGCATTTTTGATTGAAACCTTTGCAATATATCAATATTAGTTGCATAGGTCGTACCCCACAGTTGAATGCCATGCATCCAAATCGGCTTTATGACCGCGTTATATAAAAGCACTTTGTTGTCTAGGCTAAGTTTGGAGTTGTTATTTAAAAGCAAATTTAAATTTGCGGCTCTAATCTTCATACATGTTATTTTAATAGAGATGTGTTTTTTCCACGTGAGCCTTCTATCTAGGTGAGTACCAAGATATGTTACTTCGTTCGTTCGGGGTACTAAAATATTGTTTATTTTTACTGCCGGGCACATCTTTGGTCTTAGCGAAAATGTAATATGCTTACACTCTTGTTCATTCACATTTATACGCCAGTTCGCTTGCCATTTTTCGACAGAACTTAAATGCTTCGCTAATATCCTTGATGCTAAAATATGGCATTTGTTACGGCTCACTGTAGCTGTGTCATCCGCAAAAGTTGGAGTTAATACATTATTAGCTATATATATGATGTATAGTGTTGGGCCTAAAATACTGCCCTGGGGTACACCAGCCCTTATCTGTCGTTCATCAGATACGAAATCTCCCACTTTTACCAACATTTTTCTATTTTTTAAATAAGATTTCAATGTTTTATGCAATTCTAAAGGTAAAATTTTTTTAATTTTATATAAATAAAAATGAATCGCTAAAATGTATGTACTCTCATAACTTTCATACGACTGAGCCAAATTTGATAATTCTTTTTTTAATGTGCCCGTGGCGGTTCAAGGATGGTTTTTAAGGCAAGGAAATTTCGAATAATTTCCGGGAAACCTTTAAAAACAGCCCTTTTCTTTTTCCCATACAAACGAACGAATGATTGTTTGTTAGTAACGCTAAGAGAACGGCTGCACCAATCTTCATAGGTTATTCGTTGTGGATCGGGGAAGGTTTAAAAATAAAAATACCTTATACTTTTCATGAGGAAAAGTGGGAAAATTGGAAAATTGTATAGTTCCAAAAAGTAACTCTTTTCCATACACATTTTTTTTTATTTTTTTTGGTTTTGTTTTTCAATATTTTGATTTGTGAATTATTTAAATCGTTCAATTTCGGTCGCCTGTTTTTTTATTTCGGCTATTCAAAAGAAATATTATTCACTGAAAACTTTACATATGTGGGTTTCATGCAAAGTGACCAATTGCAGATTGAAATTTGTTACGAAGCCAAGAAGAGGTCGTTCTAATATCGGTCGGCGTTTTTTTTTTTTTTTTTTCGAGCAACGTATGGCAGCCCAAGGAAAGGCGCGAAGAACTCCCAGGATGCGATGACATACGTGCGGAATTATGGATCGCGGTCAACAATCGATCATCACGATGTCATAGCACAACTTTTCAGGCAACAGTTACGATGTTTGATGGTGCTGTTGGATGCTAGATGTACTCTGTTGATTGGCAAAAGAGAGGTTGGCCGCACGTACACATTCTTCTTTGGACCAGATCCAATTGATGAAATCATTTCTGCGGAAATTCCTGATGCAGAAAAAGATCCAGTATTAAGTGGTGAAAACCAATATGATTCATGGACCTTTCGAACATTACAATCCCTTTTCGTTTTGTATGGCTGACAATAAATGCACGAAGCACTATCCACGTGCTTTTCCTTCGGAAACACAAACTAGAAATGATGGGTATTCACTCTATCGGCGTAGCTCACCAGACGACAATGGCAGAACATTCAGCATTTAATTTAGAAGAATGAATACCGAAGTTGACAACTCATGGATCGTACTAGATTCACCACTAATTCACATTCAAAACTCATATAATATTAATGTTGAGTATTGCAGTTTGGTGTAATGGATAAAATACGTTTGTAAGTACGTCACTAAAGGAAGCAACAAGGCGGTTATTGGTCTTGAACGAGATTTCATCAGCAAGTATCAAATGGTCGATACGGGAACTGCAATAAAGCGCTTTGTAGGATATTAACTTTTGCAATTCATGCACGTTTTCCGACCGTTGTGTATCTCGCAGTTAATTTGGAGGATGGCCAAAGAGTATATTTCAACTCAGAGAATACAGTACAGCCAATGAAAGCAGCACAATGTTGACTTAAACTGGAAGATTCAAAGTCAAATTCCGGGAGACTTGTGCTCATACAAATCGATCGATCGTCTTGACAATAAAGACGACGCCGTGAATTATCCAGTGGAATTTATAAATTCTTTGTAGAGCCTTGGTATGCCACCTCATCACTTGCGTCTCAAAGTTCTTTCTTTCTTTTAATTTCAGAGCACGCAATTTCACACAAGACAAAGTCTGCGGGGTCAGCTAGTCTTGTATAAAAGACCTTCGAGTTACACATTATCAAACGCCTGAACTACAACTACAAATATTGCCAAACAGTACTCCCTGTTCAAAAATACTTTCTTTATCTCGTTAGTAATTCTATTTTTCAGTTTGTTGACGGTTGGCTTTAATCTTCCACACAATATGCTCGATAAACCTAATACGCCATATTAAGGAGGCTTATTCCACGGTAGTTTCCGGAAATTGTGCGGTCTGCCTTTTTGTGGATTGGACAGAGCACACATCAATTCCAATCGTTGGGCAAGCTTTCGTCCAACCATATTTTACAAAGAAGCTGATGCATGCTCCTTATCAGTTCTTCGCCGCCGTGTTTGAATAGCTCGTACGGTAATCCATCGGCTCCCGCTGTTTTGTTGTTCTTCAGACGGGTAATTGCTATTCGAACTTCTTCATGGTCGGGAAATGGAACGTCTGCTCCATCGTCATCGATTGGGGAATCGAGTTCGCCTTCTCCTGGCGTTGTGCGTTCACTGCCATTCAGCAGGCTGGAGAAGTGTTCCCTCCATAATTTAAGTATGCTCTGGGCATCGGTCACTAGATCATCTTTGGGGGTTCTACAAGAGTATGCTCCGCTCTTGAAACCTTTAGTTAGCCGGCACACCTTTTCGTAGAATTTTCGAGCATTACCCCTGTCGGCCAGCTTATCAACTTCTGTTTCTGTCTTCAAATGCATCTCTCTTATCGCTTCAACTCTCGGTATCTATTCCATTCCGCACGGGTTGTGGCATATCGTAACGTTTCCATAAGCTACCAGCTGTTTACTTGCTTTATAACTAATTCATGGATAACTTTGTGCTTAATAGTTTAATTGAATTTTTAAGTTTGATGTTTCAACAATTATTGTTGCGTCGGAGTTATTTTATGTAGCAACTTTAAAATACAATGTTTTCTAGAATCTTTTTAGGAATTATAATTAGTTTTAATTTTTTTCTTTGCTTATTTATTAAAAAAAAAGCTTTTTTGTTTCTTTTTGTTTTTGATAATACAAAAAAAGTTTTGAAGATTTCAAAATTGCTTTTGCACGAGTGCGTGAATTTTAAAAAAACAGGATACAGATCGACACGTGTCTCAAAATAACTGTGTGGGTTTTTATTTCGCTTGTTTGAAACGAATAGGTTATTACCGACTGCGCCAGTAAATTTTTTTCTTTTTTAATAATATAGTTTTTTTTAATTTAAAAAAAAATATTGTTTGTTATTAAATAATGATGAAATGCACATATGACTTAAGGTGAAAGATCGCGTAGTTTAAACGAAACATACACAAATTTGGCAACTGAAGTAATATTAGTTAATGAGATATAGTATAAGGTCTACACCTTTGCTTCCGCCGTTTATTTTTTGTAAATTTAAGGCTTTATTGTCCAAAAGTGTTTTCCCTTATTTCCTCAAAAAGCATTGCTTAATTAACACACGAAATGCTTTACGATCCATTTTTTTCTAAACTAATACAAATTGCTTTACAAAAATTCTATTTTCTAATATTTTTAATACCTAATAGAAATCATGCAGATGGTAGTAGTAGAGGTATGCATGTATGTATGTATGTGTCAGCCTCAGTAGAGCGTGGACGGGTCCTCAGCCGCACTTTTCTTGGAATTAAAAAAGAAAAGCAAAACTTTCCGCAAATGTCGAGAATTCGGCTCAAAAAGTGACATTTTCAGTTGAGAATAAGTTTGGGATGCAGATCTCTACAAATATTTTTTGGGTTAATGTTGACACAAATGTCCAAAATCGATATAAAACAACTTAATCGATTTAATCGACCAGTGGTTGATCCTAGAGACATCTATTGGAAAACGGCGGAAGCAAAGTTGTGGAACCAAAAATTTGTGCAAAGTGGGTACCTCTGTAAGTTTATAATCTAACAAAAACAAAGATTTGATGTCTTTGGGGAGTGTTTGAGTGCTTTTTAATCGTAAAATTTTTTGCTTCGGTGTATGACAATTCAAGCATGCCTTAAGCATTTCACATTGGAGTCCAATCCACATTCAGCCTAGTGGGCTGCACGTGATGAATGTAATGTCATCAGTCCTTTGTGGTCACGTAGTATAATATAATATTCATCGGCTGAGTCAGATGTATTATACCATTCCCATTATTAAGTAAGTATACTTTTAAAGAATTATCAGTTTAAAATTGTACACATATACTTCATCGCTTTCGTTTAAATATTGCACTGCTCACTAAAATTTGATTATACTCTCGCAACAAAGTTGCTAAAGAGAGTATTATAGTTTTGTTCACATAACGGTTGTTTGTAAGTCCTAAAACTAAAAAAGTCAGATATAGGGTTATATATACCAAAGTGATCAGGGTGACGAGTAGAGTTTAAATTCGGATGTCTGTCTGTCCGTCCGTCCGTCCGCCCGTGCAAGCTGTAACTTGAGTAAAAATTGAGATATCCTCATGAAACTTGGTACACGTATTTCGTGGCCACATAAGAAGGTTAAGTTCGAAGATGGGCGAAATCGGCCCACTGCCACGCCCACAAAATGGCGAAAACCAAAAACTTATAAAGTGTCATAACTAAGCCATAAATAAAGATATTAAAGTGAAATTTGGCAAAAAGGGCCGCATTAGGGAGTGGCATATTTGGACGTAATTTTTTTGCAAAAGTGCGTGTGTCCCCGCCCCCTACTAACTTTTTTGTACATATCCCGAAAACTACTATAGCTGTGTCAACCAAACTGTACAAAGTCGTTTTTTTTAGGCATTTCCATATACAGTTCAAAAATAGAAAAAATCGGATAATAACCACGCCCACCTCCCATACAAAGGTTATGTTGAAAATCACTAAAAGTGCGTTAACCGAGTAACAAAAAATGTCAGAAACACTAAATTTGACGGAAGAAATGCCAGAAGGAAGCTGCATCCAGGCTTTTTCTTTAAATTTAAAATGGGCGTGGCGTCGCCCACTTATGGACCAAAAAGCATATCTCAGGAA
>NW_017537335.1:57980-69701 GCF_001853355.1 Bactrocera latifrons
CACCCGAACTTAGCCCTTCCTTACTTGTTTTTTTTTAAATTTGTTAAAGATGTTTTATTTGAAATTTTTGATTTGCAAATATTGCAATTTGCAAATATGTATTGCAATTTGCATATATTTCATCTAGCACTTCAAACATCTGCTATACTTCACTTCTTTTCCTTGATATAATTCCAGCCATTATTAAAAATTATAAGAACGTTAAACTCAAAACTTCAAACCGCTATGACGAAAAATACCATAAACGCATATGTATATGTGTATATACAATACTCTGAAAAAAGCTGCTACTTTTCTGCTATTTGCTATTGTGATCATATGTACTGTAATATTAAAAAATCATAGTTTCACAAGCTTATTCTGACCTGCTATCGCAAATCACAGTTTTGAACTGCTATTTATAAAAGTTGATCGGAGTTGCGATATGCGATTTTTCAATCACAGTGAAAAAATCACTGGTAGTGAAATATCGCTCATCACTAGTAGGGAGTGAGACAAGGCTTATTGTGTGAGTGAAACAGGAGACCGTCTTCAGTCTATGGTATAGTGTGGTATTACACTCACCAAAAAAGGGCCGGCAAATTTTAAGAATCTAAAATTATTAACGCTAAGAATATATCAGGACTAAACTTTAGTAATAAAAATAAATTTTTTTTTTCTTTAAAAAATTTTAGATTTTTAATGGAAGTACAGTTAAAAACACTCTTATTGATCAGTTATCGAGCAGGATGAAAAATTATTAAATTACTAAAATGGTTATAAAAATGTAGGGGTTGGTGATAAAAAAGCAAAACTTAAGAGTTGTATGTAATTTTTAAAGCCAAAAAAAATTTTAAGGGTGATCAACTTTTATCCCTTAGGGGTATGGAAAATGGATAGTAGCCTATTCTTAGACCTACTGAATACGCATATAAAATTTGATAAAAATCGGTAAAGCCGTAAAGGAGGTGATTTAAGGTGACTTAAAAGATCGCGTGGTTACTAGGCGAGGTGAGAACTCCTTATGATTTATAGAATAAGGTGCTGAACCCATAGGGCGCGACAGACTGCATCTGTCAAATATTAACCACGATTACACGACTGCAGGCTCTCAGTTGTCGGTCATGTTCACTTGAAAATATTTAAATTGCCGACGATAGTAGAGAGAACAGTAGAATTGACAGTATAGATGAGTGATGCCACTAATATGTAAAATGTAAAACTATTCAAAGCTCTAACAAACCTGACGTTGTTTTACAAATAGAAGCATAAAATAGCTCTGTAATGATAATTGATAATTTATTTTTTATTTATTTATTTATTTTTTTTTTGCATAAAAAATTTCTATTTGAACAAATTATGGAAGTTTCATTGAAGTGAGAGGTATCAGTATGGCAACAACGAAATTGTTTATATACAAAATTGACAGCTATGTTGTTGAAGGTCGCTGCCTTCTTACAATTGTTCATGTAGTAGGATTCACGACGTCATTTATAGTTCACTGTCGTGTGGCCGTGTCCTATCGCTTTCTATATGTTCAGAGCGTAACGCTAAGATCAAACGGCACCGCTGTCAAAATTAGGATATGTCACTTGTATAACTCTATATCTATGTCTATGTCTATTAGCTTTGTTTGTATTAGAGCCGTTACGTCAACAAAATTATTATTATCTGTAGCAACATGTTGCCAGGGTATAAAAAACACAATATGGAAATTCAGAATCTTGTGCATCTGAGTTTGCAAAATTATGCAATTTGAAATATTTACATTCAACAATGAACGTATTTTTTGTGGTTTCTGGGCAACCCTTGACCATTAAATTACAGCTGATCGATTAAGAAAAAAATTGTTTGTAAACAAAATTTTCGCACAAAGGGAAAATATGCCGAAAAAATGTTTTAGGGAAAAATTAACTGACGTTTGATTTGATAAACCTGCTGAAGAAATTATGGACATTGAAAGTAAGAAATATTTTTATGCGGCACATAGCACAAATTTTACTTTTACATCTGGGTATACTCTGGGTTTCTTTTTCGCTCCACTTTTTATTCGGCTTTTCGTGTTTTAGCCTTATGTTATTCAGACCGGTTCGCTCCATTTCTTCTCCTTGTTTAATGTTTTCATTTTTGACAGTAGCTGATAATTTGCAAACCAGTGTTGCAAATAATACAATGGCGTTTTAGTGTTGCTTATATGCAAGGGTGTAGAAGGTGCATCGTTATGCATTTAGTTAGTGTAAAAGCAAAAATATGCTCGCTAATTTGCAATTGCAAAGATGCAAGACCCTTTGCAAGAGATTCTGAATTGCATTAATCATTACCCGGTCGATCAAGAGCACTGTTGGACATTGCTCTTTCTTCCTTTCGTTTGTTCTATCGTCTCCTATCTTGCTCGCTTAGTCTAGTGTAATGTTTTATTTGCCAACTGCAATAATTGTTGAGTTCGATATTTGCTTAACACAAATTTATAATAATAAAATATAATTTAATAAAATAAAAAAACACTATTTTGGAATAATATTTTCTGACAGATGATCAAACTCAATAAACACCTAAGAAGCTGCGAGTTTTATACTCTCGCAACATGTTGGTACTTATAATAATAATTGGGTTGACTTATCACATTGTTTCACCTAAAGCTAATAGCGATAGTTATACATAAATACATATATATTCCTAGGCTACCCAAAGGATTCTTGGTCGAAGACCGGAAGTCGTGAGTTGCTTTAGCCATATGTAAAAGGATGAAGTGAATGGCGATCAGAGAACTTTCCAAAGTTTCCTAAGTTCTCCTAAGTTTCCTAAGTTCTCCTAAGTTTCCTAAGTTCTCTGATCGCCATTCACTTCATCCTTTTACATATGGCTAAAGCAACTCACGACTTCCGGTCTTCGACCAAGAATCCTTTGGGTAGCCTAAGAATATCCGTTTGAAGGCGGGCTAAGGTGAGAAGGCGAAACATCTCCTGCATAGGGTTGTGCGCTGGGTTTGGGACCCGCCACGTAAAAAAAAAACCTCCAATGAAAAGGAACAATCAGCCTCGGATGAGAGACCCGCCTCTTGATGACGACCATTGCAAACGAAATAAGGACTACKAATTGAGGGCATGCAGCTGGAATGTCCGGTCCCTTAATTGAAAAAGCTGTAACGTGGCTTTTACCACCTTACAATAATTTACTCCAACACTGTACATCATTTATCCTTACCATATCTCAACATAGTGCTTTCCACCATACTAAAAATTTCCTACACTCTGCCTTATAACTTAATCGATATGTTAGTTTTCGCAGGCGTTGCGTCCAAACGATATCACACCAACTCGGTGGGATATCAGTGTGCGCAATGGCTCGACCGTATTTGCGTTGCAATACAGCGATATCACAGCTGCGCTGCCTCGAGCAACGTTACTACCGCAGCTTGCCCACCAGTGCACCTTTAATATATCAGTCACCGCACCGTAGCAGATCTCCGTAGCGAGCTGAGCGCCTGCATCCGTGCAAAGCGCCACCATAAATCCACGGAGGACCTAGTGAAAGCTTTAGAAAGGGAAATGAAAGAGGAAGGTAATGCCACCATACTTGTTCCAACCATCAAGAGCAAAGCAGTAGCAAAACGTGATGACATCACATCGGCTGCAAAATTGCCAGATTTGGAGGTTATAAACTCCGTGCGGCGATGGAACATACGCTACAGCGGTCGCGAAAATTTACACGACTTTCTACAGCGATGCGAAGAACTAGCCGAATGCTACTCAACTACCCAACTGCAAGATAAAGCGCTGCAATGGTTTCGTATAAAACGCAATGTCATAAACACATGGGTTGACTTTCGTTACGAGGCCGAACGGTTTTTTTTTACCGAAACGACACCTCGCACATCTGGAAGAAACCATCCATCAGCGCAAGCAATTACCCAGAGAGAAAGCAAAAGACTATGTGTTGGCCATCCAAACGCTTATTCGCCAGCACCCGAAACTTCGCGAGGAAGATCACACCAAACGTATATATGACGGTCTAAGGGAATATCGCTTATACGCCCGACGAAGCGACTTTAACAGCGTAGACGAACTACTCGAGTTAACCGAAGAATTCGAATTGTTAAAAAGCGAGGAGGCCAGGCAAGCAAGAAACACCAATCACTGTTTGACGGCGGTAAGTACTAAGTATTGCCGCGAGAAAGTTTGTTGGCGATGTAAGCAGCCGGGACACCGAAGGCACCAATGTCGCAACCAGCAGCGAATATTTTGCTCTCGCTGTGGACGCGACGGTATCATGTCTCGAGACTGCAATTGTCCTACACATGCGTCAGTGCAAGCTACTCCGTCCAAACCCAGTACAATAGCACTCAAAGCAACGATTCCGTACCCAGAAGGGAAACAAGATGGCCGTTATTATTTGTCCATTTCTGTCGCAGGCATGCGGATGGTGAACACCGGAGCCACGCTCACATATATCGGTAAAGATCTTCATCGTCATCTAGATAAACACCAAATTACAGCCAGATGCCAGGCCCGTCGCATTCAGCTAGCTATATATATATACACCATATACACCTAGCACGGAAATGTATCCTGTTACTATAGAGCTGGATAACAAGTCTACGCACCTACTTGTATCAGCTCTACCGACGCTTTCGGACCATGTCATTTTAGGCATGGATTTCTTAAGGAAGCGAGGCCTGACTATCACCATCGATGGTCAACCCCTAACCGCTACACGCCTAAGCATACAGGCACCTACTGATCACCTTGCTATGCTAACCGAAAGGCAACATCTTACAGAAAAGGAGAATCACCCATTGAATACTCTCCTCACTGAAAACGCGGCAGTATTCTCGACGATCACCGGCCCCAGCACAGCCACCGAACACATAATTCGCCTTAAACACGACCGTCCAATAAAGCAGAGATATTATCCACGCAACCCAGCGATGCAAGAAGTAATTAATCAAGAGGTGAACGAATTGATTACAGCAGACCGCATTGAAGCCTCTAACAGCGCCTATAGCTCGCCCATTGCCCTAGTGCGAAAGAAACAAGGAAGTTGGAGAATGTGTATAGATTCCAGGCAACTTAACGCAGCAAGCATACCAGACGCATACCCACTTCCCCAATAAACGCAATCCTATACCAACTCAAGAAAGCTCGGTTCATTTCGACCATTGACCTGAAAAACGGCTACTGGCAAATTCCGCTACACCCCCGCTCACGCCAGTACACCGCATTTGCCGTACCGTGGAGAGGTTCATTCCAGTGGCGAGTAGTGTCCAGTGAGCCCTAGACACCGTTCTAGGATCAGAACTACAGCCGAAGGTCTTTGTCTATCTGAACGACATCATTGTATTGGGAAACACTTTTGAAGAGCACTTAGATAACTTGCAAACTGTGTTCACGCGCCTTCAGCAAAACCATATGCAGATCAACTTTAAAAGTGTAAGTTCGTGCAATAACGCCTCCATTACTTGGGCCATATAGTCAGCACCGAGGGTATTCACACAGACCCGGCTAAAGTCGCAGCCATTAGCGATATGGCAGCACCTACCACCATCTGAGAATTACGCCGCTTTCTAGGAGTAGCCCCGTGGTACCGACGTTTCGTAGCAGACTTTGCCAAAACATCAGCACCGCTGAACTGCTTATTAAAAAAGAACCAGCGTTGGGAATGGCGTTCCGAACAAGAAGAAGCATTCCAAGTGTTAAAAGAAAGACTAACTAGTGCACCCATCCTGGGTTGCCTCGACTTCGAGAGGCCCTTCTGTCTGCAGACTGACACCAACGGAGAAGGACTAGGCGTAGTGCTATTTCAGCGCCATTCTGACCAAGAACGGGTCGTAGCATACGTCAGTCGCAGCTTGACAGAGTTGGAGAAGCGGAATTCTGCCACCGAACGGGAGTGCCTAGCCGTATTGTGGGCTATCATTTCAACGTAATCACCGACCATCATTTACTTAAATGGCCTCACACCCTGCAGAATCCATCCGGAAAACTTGCAAGGTGGGCACTAGAGCTAGAGCAGTTTGACTTCGAAATAGAGTATCGCAAAGGTACCCCCAACGTAGTCCCCGATTCGCTATTCAGATGCCCACGGATAGACCAAGAAGGCGATGCGGAACTTTTGCATGCCGTCCATGATCAACCGGATAGATGGTATGAAAGACGTACGCGCCAGGTACACGATCAACCGAAGAAATATCCCGATTACCAACTTATCGATGGCCGGCTCTTTCGGCACGTCGCCCCACGCAATAAGCTATCCAGATCACAATGCTGGAAACTATGCGTACCAGAGCCCCGTCGACTCGAAGTCCTGAAAGAAAATCACGACGCTAGTACCGGCGGTCACATGGGTGTACACAAAACACTCAAACGCACACAAGAAGGGTATTATTGGCCTGGGATGCATAGGGATGCGCTCAGATATGTTCGTCGATGCCAACAATGTGCCGAATAGAAGGTAGACCAGCGCCGACCTGCCGGGATGATGGCCACCATGCAATGCTCACGACGTGGGAAATTGTAACGGCGGACTTTGTAGGTCCACTACCACATTCAACAAATGGCAACACATGCTTGCTAGTGCTCACGGATAAATTCTCCAAGTGGGTGGAGTTCATGCCAGTGCGGAATGCAACCACCGCCAGTGTTATTAAGGCGCTACGAGAACGCGTGATATACCGGTTTGGTTGCCTTGCCATATTCCTTACCGACAACGGGAAGCAATTCACCGGCAAGCCGCTTACACATTTCCTGGAGAGCCACGGAATCAAACATTGTTTCACCGCCATTTATGCTCCACACGAGAACCCAACCGAGCGCACAAACAGAATCGTGAAAGCTATGATGGCACAACGAGCAAAGGCCGATCATCGAACCTGGAACCACCAACTAGCCGAAATAGCTTTCGCAATAAATACATCATAACACGACTCGACAAAAACATCAGCAGCTGAGATAAACACCGAAACAAATCCGTAAAGAAGGGAATGTGCCTGACGAAGAAGCCCCCACCGTGCTGACACCCACTGAGCTTTGGCAAGACATTTCTCGCAACTTGTCTACTGCAGCAAAACGTCAGAAGAAATACTACGATTTGCGCAGACGACCATGGAAGCCACTTATCGGTGAGAAAGTACTCAAAAAAGATCATCCGCTCTCTGCCGCAGTAAACAGCTTTGCATAGAAGCTTGCTCTGATATATTCTGGCCCATACATTGTCAGAAAATTCAAGTCGACTAACATAGTCGAACTCGTGAATCCTAGCGTACCATCCATGTGCATGTGCTCGAGTAGCTGCTGACGCGCTCTCTACCGAGCTTACGGACTACAGCTTCGAGCCACTTATTACTAATATAAACGAAATGAAACACGTAGTCAGCGGAATGCCACACGCATCGGGCCGCCATACCAAGCGCCAACCACAGCCACCAGATGAGCCTACAAAGCCACAGCCCTTTCGTCCACCACCGGAAGCAAGACCTCGTGTGCACACGAATGAAACCGAGGTGCATCAATTGCATGCAGTCAACGTCGACGCCACCGGGTCAGCTGCCCGAACACGCTCGAGGACATCCAAGCAACCCAAGGAGCACAGCGTCACCAACCAACAACCGCGGCCGATCATAAAACCAACAAAACTGGAAGGCGATCGCGTATTGGCGCGATACGGCAAGGAGAGATGCGTTTTACATTTGTACGACTAAATACACAAAGCCAGAAATTAAAATTTGTGTTACTAGTTTTAAGAAATCATAATCATAAGATATAAGACACCTTGTACCATAGATTAAGAAATTTCTGTTAAATAAAGATCTCCACACCCGCTTCCCGCCCACGGCACATGCCAACCAAGACAGCCAGCCAGCCTCCAGCCAAACCATCGTGGGTGGTCGAAACCACTCCTTTCATCTGTACCCAGCAAAGTATCGCTGTCCGAAGTAAGGGGGGGACTGTAACGTGGCTTTTACCACCTTACAATAATTTACTCCAACACTGTACATCATTTGTCCTTACCATACCTTAACATAGTGCTTTCCACCATACTAAGCATATCCTGCACTTCACCTCACTGCATTGACCAAAGCTGCTCTATGCTTCTACAAAAGCAAGCACTACACACCGAAGGCGATAATTTCTTCCAGCTCGCCAGCCAGGACGGTCACACAGCAGCAAGCAGCAATAGGCGGTGGTAAGTGAAGCAGTTAGTTTTTGTAGACATTGCGTTGCAAAAGTAGCACATCAATCGGTGTGTTACCAGTGCTCGCAATGGCTCTGCATTATAACTTAATCGATGTGTTAGTTTTCGCAGGCGTTGCGTCGAAATGATATCACACCAACTCGGTGGGATATCAGTGCGCGCAATGGCTCGACCGTAGTCTTAGTTGCGTTGCGATACAGCGATATCACAGCTACGCTGCCTCGAACAGCGTCAGTACCACTGCTTGCACACCATAGTGTGCCGTTACCAAACTAACGGGATTAACAGGCGACTCGCATGTAAGTACAGACTAGAGAAAAGACACAGTGGTCGAGGAGTTGCTAACCGTAGGTCAACGCGTTCGGTTGACATATTAATATTTTTATAATTTCTTCTTCGCAGGGGATCCATTGAATATTGCACTGTACCGTACAGTCAACACCGTATCTCGGAGTGACTACTCCTCACCAGAATATAGAAGGACCACCACCTTACCGTAATTACCGTGCCGACTTCGACAAGAACCATCGCCTGGCACACCAAATCCCATCCACCTTCCAAATCCCGATTCCACCTGACTCGCCATATAAATATAAGCTGGTCTGGCTGTCCACATAAGGGGTGTGGATACATCTATTACAAAAAGTAAATATTCTTTGCTTAGGGTTCGTGGGTTCCTATGCTGACCCTGGAGCGGCTGCGCATACCTCATCTATGGACGAAACTCCATTACAAGGTGCCGCTGGCCAGGTGGTTGATGTCCTCGTTAGAGTGAAGGCTGGCATCACCGCCGTCAAAGAAATGCGATGCAAGGGACAAGGACAGAGACGCATAGGTCCTTGTGGAAGTTACTACAGTGGCCATATAAAGGATCGCAAGATTGGTGTGGGAGGACTCCGTCGCCGAGAAATATCATTCACTCCGGTGAATGGACGTCTAGCCACAATCCGCATCAAAGCGAGTTTTTTTAACATATCGTTGATTTGCGCCCACGCCCCGATGTGTTTTAGATATGCGCGCGCACCGAGGTCCTAACATCCACTGGGACCAGTATCTTGTTGCAGCCAAGATTCGCACCCGCCTCTGTGCAGCAAAAAACGCACGCCAACAAATACAAGGAAGGTTCGTCGTCTATAAGCTGCAATCACAACAGACAGCCGAACGATTTTCTACTCGGCTTACACTCCTGCTCTCTGAGAGCACTGGTCAACAACTTGGTATAATGGAGCTGTGGGACGCCATTTCAAACTCCTTGCGTACAGCAGCAACCGAAACCATTGGTTTTATGAAAGTGCAAAAGAATAGCTGGCACGACGACGAATGTCGTGTCGCAGCGGAGAGAAAACAGGCTGCCTACCTCGCAACGTTTCGATCGACCACATACCGAGAATTGAAGAGGGAAGCGAGACGCATTTTCAGACAGAAAAAGAAAGAGGCCGAARTGCGTGAGTACGAAGAGCTTGATAAGCTGGCGGACAGGGGTAATGCTCGAAAATTCTACGAAAAAATGCGGCGGCTTACAGAAGGTTTAAAGACCGGATCATACTCTTAGAACTCCTAAAAGTGATTTAATCACCGATGCCCAGAGCACACTTAAATTGTGGAGGAAACACTTCTCCAGCCCTTCTGAAGGGCAGTGAACGCACAACGCCAGGAGAAGGCGAATCCTATTTCCCAATCGATAAAGATGGAGCAGACGTTTCATTCCCCGACCATGAAGAAGTTCGATTAGCAATTACCCTTCTAAAGAAGAACAAAGCGGCGGCAGCCGATGAATTATCAGACGACCTATTCAAACACGGCGGCGAAGAACTTATAAGGAGCATGCATCAGCTTCTTTGTAAAATATGGTTGGACGAAAGCATGCCCAATGATAGGAATTTAAGAGTGCTATACCAAATCTATAAAAGGAGACCATACAATCTGCTCCAATTACCGTACGATAAGCCTCCTCAACATCGCATATAAGGTTCTATCGAGCGTATTGTGTGAAAGATTAAAGCCCACCGCCTACAAACTGATTGGACCTTATCACTGTGGCTTCAGACCTGGAAAATCAACAACCGACCAGATATTCACCATGCGCCAAATCTTGGAAAAGTCCCGTGAAAGGATACTGAACACACACCACCTCTTCGTCGATTTTAAAGCTGCTTTCGACAGCATGAATAGGATCTGCTCTATGCCGAGATGTCTGAATTTGGTATCCACACAAAACTAATATGGCTGTGTAAACAGACGTTGAGCAACACCAAAAGCTCTGTCAGAATCGGGAAGGGCCTCTCCGAGCCGTTCGATACCAAACGGGGTTTCAGACAAGGATTGATATCATCAACACCCGCACCGTTAGTTTCTCCAGACTGGACAAGGAAGCAAAACAAATGGGTCTGATAGTGAACGAGAGCAAGACGAAATATCTCCTGTCATCAAACAAGCAGTCGTAGCACTTCGACTTGGCTCTCACGTCACTGTCGACAGTCATAATTTTGAAGTCGTAGATAATTGATAATCCTTGAACCATCGTAAACACAACCAACAATGTCAGCCTGGAAATCCAACGCAGGATAACTCATGCCAACAGGTGCTACTTCAGACTGAGTATTCAACTGAGAATCAAGGTCCTCTCTCGACGAACAAAAACCAAACTCTATAAGTCACTCATAATTCACGTCCTGCTATATGGTGCAGAGGTATGGACGATGACAGGCGAATATCGCATTCGATGAAACGATGAGCTGTACGAGATATACGACGACATTGACATAGTTCAGCGAATTAAAAGACAGCGGCTACGCTGGCTAGGTCACGTTGTCCGAATGGACGAAAACATGTCAGCTCTGAAAGTATACGACTATTCTGATTATTACTGTGTGTCAAAAATTAAACGAATCGAGTAGTCGTATCGAAGAGTTCTTAACGGCTACAATTATAAATGAGATATTTTTGTAAATCTGTATAGAAACGGATATCATATTTGAAATATTATATGCATTATCGCTAACACATAAAAAATAAAGTCGAAAATATAAATATGAATTTATATTTTCAATATTTCAATGATCAGTGTAATAAATGTTCATTTCCGGTACTGTTTATGCTACAAGGTATGGGGTTGTTTTCAACTACACATGCATATTTGTATTCAATTGCCTAAATGCACATCTTAGGTCAGTATGTTATCTTAAGTAAATATGTTTGTTTGTTAACTGTTCAGTGCATACGTACCAAAAGGATCGTAAATGATCCTAATAATAGATAAGAAATAGTTGTGTATGCCGTTGAGAACACTTATGTTTAAGATATGTGTACATACTATCGGTATGTACAGTATATTAGTATTAAGATATGCGTATGTACTCTGCATGTGGTGCATACACGAATTAGAATAAGAAACTCTATAAATAAAGGAGCTCTGGGCAAACAGGGCTGAGTACAATTTTATAACTTAAACCTTTCGCGTGGTTTTTAATTAAACAATTTGGTGACCCCGTTGTTTTAAAACAAGCGAGGGCAGTGAAATTAAAGAAGTGTATTTAAAAAAAAAGAATAAAT
>NW_017537335.1:70912-87440 GCF_001853355.1 Bactrocera latifrons
ATGAAGGGAATGCACTAGAAGCAGCACAAGCTTCAAAAACATCACCAAAATTTCAAAATGCAGAAWTTAAATGCATAATGGGATGTAATACTTCAGACACTATACTTTATTGCTATAAATTTAAAGCTCTTTCTACCCAAGACAAATGGGATGCACTAATGAAAAACAAATTATGCACCAAATGTCTTAAAATAGGGCACAATATAAAGGAATGTAAAGGCGAAAGTTGCCTCACTTGTAAAGGAAAGGCTCCACAAAGATAAAACTTCTGAAGCGAAAAGCACAATCATTAAAAATACCAAAAAATATAGAATAAAAAGTGATTGCGAATATGTCCTACTAACAACAGCAGTTGTTGGTATAAACAGCCGTGATGGAAGAATTATAAAGGCGCGTGTTTTATTAGATAGTGGGTCTCAAGTTCACCTTATAACTAAAGACCTGAAAAATAAATTAAAACTTCCTTCCAGGAAATAATCTATGACCATTGAAGGAGTTGGTTAAAACAAGACAAATACAAATGAAAGAGTAATCTTCATTTGAAACCATTAATAGATCCTTTCGAAACAAATTTAGACACCATTGTAGTACAAAAGATTGTGTCCAATGTGCCCACAGAACACATAAAAGTCAAAAAAATTCCAGAAAATATAAAACTGGCCGATTCCTCATTTGGTGTTCCGGGTAAAATTTACTACTTTTAGGTGCGGATATATTCTTTGATTTGTTAAAAGAAGAGAAACTATCCAATGAAAACGTTAATTACAAACTGCAGAACAGTGTGTTTGGGTGGTTGATATACGGATCAACCAACATAAGCTCCAAATTAGTTCACTGTGGTGTTGTAACATATTTAGATGAAAAACTAGACAATCAACTTAAAAAGTTTTTTGAAATTGGTTGAAAATAAATGTCTTAATCAAATTAAAGAAGAAGCACATTGTGAGGAACATTTAATTGATAATTTTAAAATTTTTGCAGACGGTAAATTCACTGTAGCTCTTCCATTCAAGAAAGTATAAATTTATGTGATTCTTCTTTACAAGTAAAAAGAAGATTTCTTTCTCTGGAGAAAAAACTAAAAAATAATGAAACTATGAGAGAGCAATATAAACAATTTATGAATGAATACATAAGATTGGGCCATATGGAGGAAATAAAAAATTTTAATATGTTTAAATCTAAATATTATTTACCACACCATTGCCTACTTAAACCAGATAGTACAACTATTAAATAAAGGGTAGTTTTTGATGCATTCTGTAAAACAGACAAGAATATTTCCTTGAATGCAATAATGCATACTGGGCCTAAGTTACAAGAAGACTTATTTAATATTTTACTGAGGTTTAGAAAACACAGGTATGTCTTCACAGCAGACATCGAGAAAATGTTTAGGCAAATATGGATTCGCCCAGAGGATTAAAAATATCAGTTAATCTACTTTCGCGATGAAGATAATGACATATTGCGAACATACATATGCTCTAAAAACAGTTACATATGGTACTGCACCTGCACCTTATTTAGCAGTTAAATGTTTGCAAAAAATTGCAGAAATGGAGAGAAATTATTATCCTGAAGTAGCGGAAATTGTCAATGTAGATTTACATGGATAACCTTATGACAGGAGAAGATAACCTAGATGATGTCAAGTTAATTAAAAATTGTTTTACAAAAATATGGATTCAATCTTAGAAAATGGTGTTCCAATAACATTGAACTCTTAAAAAATATTCCTCTTAAAGACAGAGAAAATCAATTTGAATTGAACAAGGAAACTAGCAACGAAGTTAAAGCATTAGGTGTCACTTGGACTCCAGTCGACGACTACTTTCGTATAACTTGCAATTTGAAGTGCAACGACACGAATACAAAAAGGACCATTCTTTCAGACGTTTTCAAATTATTCGACCCATTGGGCTTTGTAAATCCCGTCACAGTTTCTTCAAAAAATTTATTACAAGAGATGTGGAAACCAAAAACTGATTGAGATGAAAAGCCGTCGCAGGAAATAGTGGACACTTGGTTAAAAATCAAAGACGAGCTTCCATTGTTAAATCAAATACGAATATCYAGACGTATTTTATGCAATGAACCGGTAAATATTGAGTTACATGGTTTTTGTGATGCTTAAATGAAAGCTTATGGGGCCGTAGTTTATGCAAAATCTGAAAACTAAACAAGTGAAACTTATGTAAATACACTTGCAGCCAAATCACGAGTCGCGCCAATAAAGATAATAACATTGCCGCGGCTTGAATTATGTGCAGCTGTCCTCTTAGTAGAATTAATACAAAAAATTTTAGAAAGTTTTAAATTTAAATGTTTTATTTACTTTTATATAGACTCCACAATAGTATTGAATTGGGTACAGCTAGATCCTGGACGTTTACAGACACAAATAATTGGAGGCATATCTGCTCAAAAGACAATCCGGCTGATATTATTTCTAGAGGAGTGACACCAAGCGAACTTATCACCAGCAAATTATGGTTTAGAGGACCGGAAACTATTTATACAAATAGTTATAAAATCTAACAAGAGGTAAACAATGATAATTTAATTATTTCAGAGGTAAAAAAAATCCAAGATTGTTATGATTCTAGCCGAAAAACAAAAAATTCTAATGACTATTAACCATAAAAATAGTTTCGAGTTTCTACAAAACGTTTTAGCTAACATATTTAAATTTATAGATATCATTAGGAAAAAACCATTAATGAATACAATTTTTTATAAACGACAAGCATTAAATCATATGTTTTATCAAATACAAAAAAAATACTTTGATCTAGAACTAAAACTAATCAATTTCAACAAAAAATTCCAAATTAGCCACTTTAGCTCCAATTGTAGACAACAATAATATTATAAGAGTAGGAGGTAGGATCCAAAGTAGTAATCTTTCAGAGGATGCTAAGCACCCTATACTTCTTCCTTATGAAGATGAAATCGTTCGTTTATTAGTGAACCATATACATGTTAAACATCTACACAATAACCAGGCAAAAGTTTTGGATTTTAAGACGTAGACAATTAGCATAGCAAAGTTGTAAATAAATGTTATAGATGCATTAAAGGAAACCCTCGACCCCTACACCAGTTAATGGGAAACTTACCGCAAGGTAGACTAATAGGAACGCGCCCATTTTACATTGTAGGAATGGACTTCCTCGGTCCAATTTGGATACATCATAAAATGCGTGGAAAAAAGGCTGATAAAGCTTCTGTCTGTGTCTTTGTATGCTTTGCCACGAAGGCAGTACACTTAGAAGTAGTATCAGATCTTTCTTCAGCAGCCTTTATAGGTGCCTTAAACGATTTATTTCTAGGAGAAGTTGCCCCCACAAAATCTATTCAGATAACGGGACCAATTTTATTGGAGCAGCCAATAGTCTTCGAGAAGTTTTTAAATTATTTCAGAAAGACTCACATAAAGCARAATTRTCAGAATTTTGTAATCAAAGAGAAATAACYTGGAWAAATATACCAGCAAGATCTCCACATGTAGGAGGACTGTGGGAAGCGGCTGTTAAATCAGTTAAAAAACATTTTTTCCGAGTAGTTGAAGGTGTAATGACTTTTGAAGAAATGTCCACACTCATGACACAAATAGAAGCMATACTTAATTCAAGACCTATTATCCCATTATCAAACAATCCAAATGATCTCCAGGTATTAACACCAGGTAATTTTTTGGTAGGAGTACCATTTACAATTATCGTTGACACGAACTACAACCAAAGTTACCAAGGGAACATTGGACATCGGTCGAAAAGAATTCAAAAGAATTCTGTAAGAGATGGTCCAATGAATATTTAAATGAACTGCAAAAAAGAAATAAATGGCAAGTTCCTTTCGAAAATATTAAAACTGGTACCTTGGTACTTCTTAAAGAAGAAAATATTCCACCATTACAGTGGCGAAGAGGACGTATTGAAAACGTCATTTTAGGCCAAGATGCAAATGTAGAATGGTAGACGTAAGGACAAGCAATGGTACATCAAAAAGAGCAATACRCAATGTTTGTCCTTTTCCTATCGATGAAAAAATAAGAGAAGATCCGATTGAGATAAATGATAATATACCAAGGCGGTCGACTCGTATAAAAAATAAAAATTTCATTTTAACATTATTAAGCTTACTTATAGTTTTACCATCCGTAAAATGCTTAAACATACGTTATTTTAAAAATAGTTCTGGAGTATTTTTGGAAAAAAGAGRGCCTGTTGGGTTGACTAGGACAGCGTGGGATATAATTGTCCACATCGATCTTGTTCAGTACTCGGTTGAAAAGCAGCAAATTTCAAATTCGCTGAAATATTTAAAAGACTCAACTATATTTMAAGAGGATAAAGTGAACGCAATGGCTCAGCAGCTGCACAACAAATATTTAGAGATTGAACAGCTTCATGACATCATCGCGTTCACGGGCAGGAGGATGCAACGGAAGACAAGGTCAGTGTTACCCTTTATAGGGTCATTATACCACYCCTTGTTTGGGCTGATGGATGAAGAGCATGCAGAAGTTCTTACGGAAAAAATAGAGAAGGCTAWGGAGAACGAAAACTACTTGCTAGGATTGCTGCGAAATCAATCTTCAGTGGAAGACATTACCATAGATGTTTTAAAACGCCAAAATCAAGCTCACTGGGATAACTTTAAAATAATGAWCGACTCAATTTATTCAATGAGTTCCATTCTCGATGAACAATTGAAACGTGAGTTATTTATTGAAACAGCCACCAAACTCAGCAGAACAATGGAGACCTTTGAAATGCTTCAAAGAGACATTATAAGCGTCCTTTGGAACTCTAGAGGTAACTTCATGGAAAGGCTATTACCGATAAAAAGGTTTGAAGCCCAAATAAAATTAATTTCAAATAATCTTGACCAGAGCTTGCGGCTTCCCGATACTGATCGCTTTGAACTCGGACATATAGCCACCACAACAGCCCAAGTAGTAACTTTTTATAACTTTAACCTTTCGCGTGGTTTTTAATTAAACATCCCTTATCCCCCAAATACCTCGTCGAAATATTTTCGAAGTTGCGGTTTACTTTATACCGCTTGATCAGTCAATAAATGCTATCTTAATAAAATTCCGGGTGTATTAAATTTGCTAGGAAGTTTGTAACACACAGAGGTAAACGTAGGATGTATATAAGTGATCAGCAGGCCATGTCTGTTCGATCGTTTTTGAGATAGCGAAATTTGTCCACACTTTTTTCCTCAAGAAGCTGCTTAGTTGTCGGAACCGTGAATTTCGGACCGCTATAGGACACAAATCATCTTTACGAAACGAAACAAGTATACCTCAGTATTGCCAAAATTAATTCCAGCAGACTGTCCCTTTTTCTGCCACAATAAAGGCTACATAAAATTTTCTGGCTTTACACCTCATAAAATATGTGAATCTTTTATATAATTAAATAAAATAGTTTTCTTAAAAGTTAAATGGTTTACCGGTTTACGAATATTTTCTTAGTAACACTAAGGAAGTAAATATCTATCCGGGTTGATGCTTTATTCATCACCTCAATATTTTAAAAACAGTAGCCTCTTCGATTGAGTCTATGTCAGACATGTTTTATTTATGAATGATTTAAGTATAATTTTTGATTAGGGGAAGTAAAATATAGGTGTAAAACTTATTTATTATATGTCCTTTAATAAAAATTAATTAGATACAAAGTTAAATGAAATAATTTAATATTTTTGTCGAACAATGAATTTTAGTAACATGTTTAGACTTTTGCAACATGGTGCTAAAAAGTATAATAGTTTTGCTCGCCAAACAGTTGTACGTATCAATTAAAACTAAGCGAAATAGATATAGTGTTTTGTATATATAAATTATCCGGATGACGAAACGAGTTGAAATCCGGGTGAACGCCTGTCTGTCCGTCAGTGCGTTCGTTCAATCTTCAACTTGAGCAAAAATTCAGATATCTTGAAGTTCCTTGGCTAAAAAAATACGAGTTCATAGATGAGCGTAATCGAACGACTACTCTGCCAACAAAAGACATTAACCGAAAATATCTGTGGTCAAGCAAATTATATAATTATATTAAATTTTACCTTTGAGGTGGATTAACAGGACTTTATACGACCCCAGGGGAGATACTCGATGGGTGTTGGGAACTGCGGGAGAGTGCTCACTCCGCAAAAGTTAAAAGTTATACGTTATTTTCGGTGACCCACAAACCAGAACCAGAAGAAGAGATTCTATAGTTACCCAGTTGCTATTTTCAAGTCATATCGTCATTTCAGTACATTTTGAAACAGATTGAGAAAGTGTAATCCAGCATGGAAAACATTTGATATATGAAACTGTATAACATTTGGAAGCATTCTTAGGGTGCAGCGGGGTTGATAGAAGAGTTCCTCCTCCAAAAGTTAAAAGTTATACAATATTTCCATCATAAGTGACACTCCGCGAAGAAAACGATTTTGAGTTGCAATTAGACAATTATATAGTTTAATCCTAACACTTAAAAAATGTAAAGTCATATTATATTTCAATATCATTTTATATAATTTAGCACTCAGAATTTTTTTGATATTAACATTCAGAAAGTACTACAGTTTTGAAAGATTGATACTCTAATAAAAAATTTTCCTCTCTATAAAAAAGGTTCCGACAGTCTTTTTCATAAAAACTTTTCTTTAAAGTTTTAAATGACCTGAGCATTCATACAAGTGATTTATGGTATACTATATATTACGTGTTGCTCATATGACATGGTGTACCCACACATACATATGTACAAGAATACAGTATATGAGATGAATTAATTTAAATGTCTATACCTTCGAAACGCATATGTTTATAAAACATATGAATTTAATTTATTTTTGTGAAGCGAAAAAGTTCGTATTAGAACATCGCTTTTCAAACTGTTGACTTATTTGCGTTGGAGAAAAAACATTTATTGAAAAAGTTCTAAAATCCGATATAAACATGTGTGGCTATAAATATAAAACGAAGAACTTATTTACTTTGGAACCTTTTTTACGGAATACAGTGAATCTTCAGGTGGCATTTGTTGAAAATAAACTCTTCCCAAGTTGAGTTTATTTTCAACAAATGCCATTCACACCAATATACATACATATATAGTATACTGGTACATATAGTAAGTAGTCAGTGTAGCAAATAAAAGCACGCTGCAAAAAGTTTTAGAAGTTTTAGAAGTTTTCATATTTTGGCCTGTCTCGAACGCGTTAAACTACTGACATTTCATTCTTTATTACATAGATGATAGCTGAATATACCGAAATTCTATTATTCTTAAATATTCTAGGTTTAATACAATGTATAATATGCACTAGAAATAACAGGTTTTAACTTTTTTTCAGTTCTTAAACGACTTCTTCAGATATTAATTACTTAATTCATGTCTACCAACAAAACATTTTTACTTACTTTTGTTTGGTGGGCGTCAGGAACTCAAAATATGTGGCCAGTTCAGTTCAGTCGAGTGCTGTTGCTTCCAGTAGCTGGAGTGCAAAACCGTACTTCAGTTTATTTTTCTGTTCATAAACTATTATACACTTTAACATAAATTGTTATCTTCGCGGCTTAAAGTTTTGTAACTGTCTCGATACACTATTTCCTTTGTTTTAAGATCCTGATAATGTACATTTTGCCACTTTTGCACTTGGAAAGAGTTTTATTAGTATTGTAATTATTATTATCACATATATTTCATTTCGGACTTGACTTGCACTTGTTAATTTAACGCAAATAAAATATTTTAATGTTCCAATATTTTAATGTTGACGTTGTGTAATATTTTATGAATAAATTGTCTTGAAAGCGCTATGAGGCAATTATTTAAGGTTTCAGACTGTATATACCTGACTGCTGCATTTTTTGTGCCTTTTGTGTTATACTAATGCGCTATATAAGTGAAGACGTGCGCGACTATTAGCGTGCTGGCGTTTTCTGCCTTAGTATCCACCGTGGCTACGACGTCAAAGTCATTGGCGCATTGCGTTCGGGCCGCCCGAATAGGATGGTCGCCTTCATCATCATAGTGGTTGCGCTTTGCCTCGAATTCGGAAGAGTGGTACACTGAAGAGTTTTACTTAAGTGATACATGTATGTATGTATATAAAGTGGATTCTTGTTTGTATGCGTGGCATGTTTTAGCATATGCGAAACAACAGTGAGTGATAGTAGGGTAGTACGAAACAAACCGAAACTAACGTTTTAGCTGAAGTAGGAAAGCACAGATGGACGGAAAAATTGCATGAATTAAGTTTTAAAACACTGAACGAATTTACAGTGCGCAGATTAGAGCAAAATATAACATATTAAAATGAACTATAATATTAAAGGGTTGCGAAATGCCAAAACCCACGACAATCCCGTCTACGTCATCGCAAAGGACCCGGTTTTTTATTAATTTTTATCCGACTAAGGATTATCAACTCGGCAGCATACTAAAAAATTATATTCAGGAATATTTTCTGACGCTATAATAATAACAACTAATATAAAATGGTATACAAAAATTCCTGTCCGTTCTTCAATATTTTGACTTAAGAAGAGAAAATAAATACTTTTATACGTTTTATTGAAAGTATGCTTTTGTTTTTCATTAATATAATTTTGTCCCAGTCTGGAAGTGAGCTGCGAACATTAAAGTTTAAAACCTTGTAAAGTCCCTTAAACCAATTAATATCTCATGCATCCTTGTACATCCGCAATTTATCATAAGAGAGTATTTGTACTAGTTCGCACTTTAAAGTTTTATATATTTCTCAAGCTTTTTAATTATATGTAAGTATTTTTTTGACAAAAATATATTCTAATATTATGTAAAATTTGTGTGATAGTTTTAAATTTTCTCTGTAATGTAGAAGAATAAAGTATGAATATGATGAGCTCTGAGACTGCGCATTGTCAGTACCGGGATATGAGTGGTGTTTTATCAGCTGCAACATCCGTTAGTTGTTTTGCGAAGGTGTGTATTTACGTACCAAATATATTTCTGCTACTATACATATACTATATATATGTATGACTAAGATTGCATGTATAAGTAGAAAAATTCGTATACATTGGTAATAAATCTAGACGAAATTGCGGATATAGAAATAAACACAAGATTTGTGATAAGTTCAGAACCTTTTTAACGATAGCTGATATCCAATTGCAGGAGTTTTTCTTTAGGACTGTACAAAGCCTTCTAAGCGTGATCTCGCCCTGAGGGATCAACCATCGAACCTAACATAACCTAAGCAATTAGTAACAAAAGACGCTGGCGATACGGCAGATTTGTTAAAAAATTCTGCCACAGCTTCAAAAGTTGCTAAAGTGGTATTACTAATTTATGAAACGCAACTTTGTGAACTTTATTTGTCTTCAATTAAAAAGGCTTTTCATACAAACACTTTATTTCGATATATTATATATAGAGGTTGTACATCGGCCGATTCAAGAAATGAGCAGCTTCTTGAGAAGAAAAGGAGTTGTGCAATATTTTAGAGCGATAAAATATGAAGATATTAGTTCTGTAACCAGTCTCTAGTCTCTATTTGAGAAATTTTGAGGTAAAATATCAATTTGTGACTAGTTACCATTCACTAAACGGACTCTAGCTGTAGTCTCAAAGTATTGCCTCAAATCTGAGACCTGGTAGTTAGTAGGTTACAAAACCAAAAACAGCTCTTGTCTGCCATTTTGAATATACTGAATAGAGATCACCATAGATATTAATCGACTGTCGTTTTTTTATATTTTGTAAGCAACACTAAAAGGTTAAAAGTAAATCAATTTTACATAAATTTCGTTAATATTATGAAACAAAGTCAACATATATTTTTATTTTTATTGATAATTATGTTTTTTGAATATGTTATAGAAAATTTAATATGTTAGCGACATATTTATTTTTTTAATTCAAGTATAAAACATCTCTGAATAATGAAATGTAATAGAGTTTGTGACTATCACTTACAGAATAGCAAAATCGTCTCAAATCTCAAAAACTGTCTCTAACTTAAAATCTCAAATTTAGAGACTTGATACTGTACCACAGTACAGAATCGCACCAAATTTTGTGAAAGAACTTTTTTTGTAGAAGGTAAAAATAAAGAACTTAAAAGTGAGTTTTGTCGTATTATGGTTTAATTAATTTTTATATGTGTCTCCAAAAGCTAAAAATTTCCGATAAATACAATTTAATTTAGGAGTGTCCTGTTGCCATAAAACTCTCTGCTGGGTTCCCTTGCATTTCGTGAAGGCATGAATGAACTGAAATTCCGTATACACAAATATATAATATTTAATTTACCATATAGTGCAGCGAGCACATACATACAATAATTGTGTGGGAGTTGCTGTTGCGCCGTCCAAAGCGTCAGAACGGAGCTGTGGGAGTTGCCGAACAATTTGAGTGGGAGCAGCAACTACATCTGTACGTCGTAATGGATACATTAACATGTATCCTTTAGAATTCGGCAAGCGCAATGGTTCAAGAACTATGTTAGTACCACTTTCAGCACTAAAAACAACGCTGGTCAGGGTCTGGCAATGGCAATGAACATTGCAGCTATATTTTAATGCATTAATGCAATTAATTTTTATGCTTTCTATGAGTTTTTAATGTATAACAAAATATATATATAGGCATAAGGTGTATATTGGCTCAAATATAATTAGGAAGTTGTGGCGCATTTGTACATTCGTTTAGGCCATAAAATTCTTTTCGTGTTTTGTTAATAGGGTATATGTGGTTGCAGTCGTATATCTTAAGTACTTCCAATCACATTGTGTCATACCATATAATGTTGTGAAGGTGAGATTTTAAGCTTCATTTAACCAAAAATTTAATTCGAGGCAGTTCAAAAAAAGTTACAGCTGTTCAAAAATGAGTGAAAATAATTAAGAAATTTACTCTATTTTGAAATTTTTGTATAAAAAAGGAAGAATGCCATGCAAGCCACCAATGAAATTTGTGAAGTTTACGTAGACGATGCTGTAACAGTTCATGTAGCATAATACAATGCACCACCCTCTGGTCGACTTATCGTTAGAAAAGTCGATGAAATTATATAAAGATTGACTAGGACCGTCACACAAGCAGCCATGACATTGCTAAAGATCTTAGCATTCATTATTGAACCGTTTTGAACCATTTAAAAAAGGCTGGGTACAAAAAAAGCTCGATGTTTGTATACCACATAAATTGTCTGTAAAGAATTTAATGGACCAAACTAACTTTTGCGATTCTTTGCTGAAACGAAATGAAATCGAACGGTAACAGGGGACGAAAAGTGGATCAAATACGACAATAAGTGCGATTAAGATCATGGTCCAAGCGTGGTGAAGCTCAACAAATGGTCGCAAAGCCAGGATGGACGCCTCGAAAGGTTATGCTGAGTGTTTGTGGGATTGGAAAGGTATCATTCACTATGAGCTGCTCCAGCCTGGTTGAACGATTGATTCTATATTTTACTGCCAAAAACTGATGAGATTGAGTCAAGCAATTAAAAAAAAAGCGGTAGAAACTAATCAAGGTTTCGTCTCTCATCAGGACAACGTTATACCACAAACTGAGAGAGCTTGGCTGGGAAGTTTGCACCATCGAACTACTATTTCAGTCATTGCAGAACTCCCTTAATAGAGTAAAAATGGCTTCAAGAGAAGTTTTAGAAAATTACTAGTCGCAGTTTTCGCTCAGAAACCAGAAACATTTTACAATGATGGAATAATGTCTAAAGTTGAAGTTTGATTATAAATACGAAAAGTCTTTTTCGACTACCCAATATAAGGTCACCAACAATTCTGCAAGGCTAATAACAGAATATTTAAGCCTTCTTCAGGTTGCAATGCTCTTGGCACCTTCTATAATATACATACATATGTATGTACATACGAAAAGTCCCTCTGCGAAACGGTTTTGTTTCGTATCTGAGTAACTCAGCAAATAAATGCATACTCATGCATACACACGCCTGTATACATATGTGTATGTATGCGTATTTGTGATACTTCGGCTCTACGCACAAAATGTATCCTTTATCGTGAGGGTGACTACTTTATTTATACACAAAATCTGTAGGAACTTTTGTTTATTCTAAGCTTTCACTTCGGCTTTTATCGTTTAAAGCTGACACTCATTCATTCGTTCGTACGTTTAACAGGTCGAACAAGAGTGGCAGAAGCTTCGATTCATAAATTCGAAATGGCTTTGCTTAAGAAGCACTTGATATTAAGCGAAAATACACTGTCAGCAAATGGAATGCAGCTAAACTGTGTTCCGCAAATGTTGTACAAATGTACAATGTATAGTAAAAGTGTATAGTATAATATGTGTACCTAACTAGTTAGCAGCCTTTTATTTTCGCCATTTTTATACTCTTGCACCCAGTTGCTACAGAGTATTATAATTTTTTTAACCTAACGCTTATACGTTTCACCTAAAATTAACCAAAATAGATACAGGTTTATATATGTATGTATATACTAGCAGACCCGGTCACAAATTGCTGTGGCTCAATATTTTGTTATATTACATTGTAGAAAACCCTTCACGGGGAACAGTTACCCCTTAATACAATGAAATTATTACACACGAACGAAGACGGAAACGTTAGAGCTGGTATAAGAATCCACAGGATTGAAATTTGAAAGGGATGTACTTTTAATACTATTGAACAAAATTTTCATACTATTGAATTGGGCTAGAGTCAATACAAAGAATTAATACCAAATGGTTTTAAATCTTTAAGAATAATATTCAATATTTTGAATTATCAATACTTTTAACCTCAATTTAATGTAGCACTAATTGGTGCACAAGATTTTTTATTAATCCGTATTTAGATAACACAAATAAATTCGACGGTTTTCCTACACGTGAACATGCAACATATAGTGTATTTGCCCATGAGAAAAACATGGAGTTTCCAAATCTAAATTGTTTGGCTCGCACCATTGCATAATCAAAGTGAATTCAAATTACGTAGGAGGAAAATAGGCGAACCAGTCTTTAATCGAAGATTATATGGTGGCATTCCGGGAATATCCAGTGAATTTAAAAATTCAATTGGAAAACTTCCACTTTTAGTTTCAGTATAGATTGATTTAAAAGACATCAGATGGCCTGGTAACAACTGGTTTATTTGGAAGTTAATTTCTTTAACATCAACATTTTTGGCTGCCAAAATAGTCCGATATTTTTTTCAATATCCTACATAGCCACTCTTTCTTTCATTTCTAACTCTAACACCTTGTATTTTTCATCAGATATCATTTTCCATAGCAATTTTTTCAGCTTGGATAGACGCCAATTGTCCAACGGATGATTTTGGCCGAATTGACCGTTGGTATGGTTTGTACGGGTTTGGAAATTGGTACGATTGAAGGTGCGGCATTTGATGGTGCAGCAGGTACACATTCCTCTTCCAAGAAGTCTGGCGCAGGAATAACTGGACACAACTGAGGCAAAGTTACTTTCAACCAGTAACGGTTGCATGGACGCCAACCACTTTCCAAATATTTTCCTCATCTGGTCAAAATTAAACACATTTTAGCAATTTTTGAATTTTGCTGAAATTAGTAAAAAATGTTCTATTTACAATAAATTTAAAATATCAATATAATAATAACCTTCGATGGTTCTGTCGTCAGCTTCATCTTGTAATCCTGCACCTGTTGACGCGGTCCAGTTATTGGCTTTGCGGTACTACRCATTCAAATGTCAGGCCTTCCACTACACCAGATCCCATGAGACATCCAACTGCGGCTTTTGTAAAAATTATTGCGCAATTGGAGCCTGAAAATATGGAAACCCGAATTGGATCAAAACAAAAAAAAAAAACCGTATAAGCTTACCTCAAATTCCGCCTCTTCCATAAAAACTCTATAATCGAGTGCACCTCACACTCCTTCTACTTCTTGTTTAGCTGCTGCCTTTTCCTCTTCGCTAGGAGCGCAACTTCAGTATATGTACATACTTTCTCATGGGGATTGCAAACAATCTTTAGAACTTAAATAGAAATTACAAAGTTTATTTATAACTTACCTTCCTCAAGAATTTAACTGCGGGTTGCAATTATATTTTTACGTAACATTGTACGAAGAAAACATGGGTTTTGGTCTGACATTTTACAGCCATTGCAAATAATTTTCCGCGAGTGTTTGTTGTTATGCCGTTGCACCAAAGGGAAATTCTGCAATCCGTGCACCGTGCATCGTGCAAGAGTTTTGCAAGAACAAGGGAGTACCACTAATATACAAGTATTTTAATGATTAATCGAATGTCATTACAAAGCGTGGTGTGTTCAAATTACGAAGCTAAATAACCAAAAATCCAATCTTCAGTCGTAGAGTATTAGATAAAATAAATATGAAATAGTAAATAATGTTGCTAATACAGAATATAACAGTTTTGTTCACCCAACGGTTGCAATCCTGTTGACTGCCTCCCTTCGCGCCGTCCGTCCGTGTAAGCTGTAATTTCAGTAAAAATTGAGATATCTCGATGAAACTTGAATTTACCGAAAAAATGTAATGTGCAAAGGTTAGCACTTAATTAAGATATAAAGCTGTAATTTGGCAAAGAAGATTGTAGTACCAAGGGAAACCTGTGTTTAAAAAATTTTGAAAAAGTGGGCGTGGCCACGCCTTCTAAAATGTTTAAAGTAAATATATCGTAAACCACTAAAGCTACAACAACTAAATTTGCTACGCTGGAATATTATAAGAACTCCTACCGACAGTGTGAAAATGGATGAATGCCCATATAACGGCACCGTTCAAAACTAATAAAAGTGCAATATAATTATAACTATTTACGCCAGAGACATTACAATTTACCTACGAGACGGTATGACGACGTTTTATGAGAAATGTTATTTGATTCTTTCACTTTTCAGTACACAAATTAAGAAGTAATTAGTATAACGGAATAAAATTTTGCAGTAATATTTCTCTTTAACCTTTTTACCGAAAATTGTCTAAATCCAACCGAAACTTTTCAAGACCGTGGGTATTGAGTATGACTACATTGTCTATAGTTTATTTATGGACCGAAAATTTCAGTCAATGTGTGTTTTATAGAAATCAGGGGTAATTCCTCTCAGGCAATAGTATGTTTGTATTCTAAAAATTGGTCGAATGTGGTCAATACTTCTCTGACCCCTAATATAAAGATTTTCGAACTTCCAAATGACTTTATGCTGGATATATCAGACAATATTTGAGTTATCTTAATGAAATTGGGAGAGCGTGTTTTATTCTGTGCCAAAAATGAATTTGAGCGAAAACTTTACCTAGCCTTCTAACCATTACCAGGATTTTCGAACATCTGGTTGACTATAAGGAGCAAATATGATTGATGATTGTATGTGAGGTACCTTAATGGTAATAATTAATGGAAAATATTGGGTCGATACCAACCCCTGTCCTATATACGACATACATATAATGCCTTTCGTTTTTCTAACAAATCTTATCCCGAATTTGTCGGCCAGTGTATGAGTTATATAAATTATATGTACAGTACCCCGCCAACCCATTAGAAATAGGGTAAATATATATAAAAATTTACGAATAACATTCTTGGAATGTTTGCTTGGCGAAAAGTTTTAATTTTTTCCACCGCCTAAGCATTAAGTAGACTGTGCGCTACATGTTACCATGTGTCAAATATTAAAAAAATGTACCGTTGCAATTAGCGGGACTCAAATACGAAATTATATTGAAACATTTACTTCACTTGGAGTTAGCATTTGTGATTTATGACTCATAAGAGATGAATTGAGTGGCGTAATGGAAGGAACCGAATTTTTTTATAAGTGTTTGAATTTTATTTCAGAGATTCCAGAGTTTTATTTATTATTTAAGTATTTTTTTTATAACTTTTCTAAAGCATTATAACATAAGCAATAAAAAATGTACTTTTTAGGAAAAAGGTAAAAAATGGGATAATTCAAAGAAAACCCAAAGTGCTATTGCTGCACTTTTAAAAGACAAAAGTATGTCCTACAGCAAAATAATAAAAACAAGTAAGGAAGGGCTAAGTTCGGGTGTCACCGAACATTTTATACTCTCGTATCACATACCGTATTAGTGTAAAGTTTTATTCCGCTATCATCATTGCTTCTTAATGGATATATTATACAGAGAAGGCATCAGATGGAATTCAACATAGCGTTATATTGGAAGAAGGCGTGGTTGTAAACCGATTTAACCCATATTTCGTGCATGTCATCAGGGTGTCAAGGAAATATTATRTACCGAATTTCATTGAAATCGGTTGAGTACTTCCTGAGATATGCTTTTTGGTCCATAAGTGGGCGTCGCCACGCCCATTTTCAATTAAAATAAATATAGTTTAAAAAAACTAAAAAACACGCTTTTAAAGCATATCAAACTAAAAAGTGGAAAATAATTCTTTGTATAAACTAACAATAATAATGAAGGAAAAATTCTTGGATTATTGTGAAAATAGCGTGGAATGCTCGATGTATGAAAAATATGTCACAAAGCACTCCACGCTTTTCT
>NW_017537335.1:91305-95963 GCF_001853355.1 Bactrocera latifrons
AAATATTCTACGTTTCAGTACCACTTAAAAAAGTTACAAACATACATACATACAAGTGAAGCTACTAAWAAAGCGTATTAAAAAAATATTCTACGTTTCAGTACCACTTAAAAAGTTACAAACATACACACATACATACATACATACATACAAGTGAAGCTAATAAAAGCGTATTAAAAAAAGCCTGGATGCAGCTTCCTTCTGACATTTCTTCCATTAGGTTTTCTGACGTTTTTTGTTAGTCGGTTCACGCACTTTTAGTGATTTTCAACATAACCTTTGTATRGGAGGTGGGCGTGGTTATTATCCGATTTCTTCCGTTTTTGCACTGCATATGGAAATGCCTGAAGGAAACGACTGTATAGAGTTGGGTTTACATAGCTATAATAGTTTCCGAGATATGCACAAAAAACTTAGTAGGGAGCGGGGCCGCGCACACTTTAACAAAAAAATTACGTCCAAATATGCCACTACTTAATGCGATCCTTTTGCCAAATTTCACTGTAATATCTTCATTTATGGCTTAGTTATGACACTTTATATATTTTCGGTTTTCGCCTCTTTGTGGGCGTGGGAGTGGGCCGATTTTGCCCACCTTCGAACTTAACCTTCTCATGAAGCCAAGAAATACGTGCACCAAGTTTCATCATGATATCTCAATTTTTACTCAAGCTACATCTTGCACGGACGGACGGACAGACATACATCCGGATTTCAACTCCACTCGTCACCCTGATCACTTTGGTATATATAACCCTATATCTAACCCTTTTAGTTTTAGCACTTACGAACAACCGCTATGTGAACAAAACTATAATACTCTCTTTAGCAACTTTGTTGCGAGAGTATAAAAATTGGAATGTGTGCAGCTACTGTTATTCGAGTAGCGAAAATTGTGCACGCATTCAAATATTGCACCGTTGATCGCACAAGTATGCGGCAAAATGCTGCCCAAAATGGGAAAATCTCTCAGCGCATTCGACGTAAAGTAATAAGGTTCACTCTGTAATTGCGCAGCAAACCAGCTAGAGATATTTAAAAGAAGCTAAATGATGTCCATGAAAAAAGATCGCAAAGAACAGTTGAAGGCATCTTTTTTTCAGAAAAAAAACCTAAAAACCGCCGTACAGCAAAGAAATCAAAATTGACCAAGTCAATGAAAAATTAACGAGTGGAAGGGTCAATCTTCATCAGAACTACACAAACGTGAATTGCAACAAGGTAAACATAAAAAGTTATGAAAGTCCCCCGAAAGCCCCCATTCAAATTTGTGTTGCTATTTAACATGACTATCTCGTTAATAAAGATTAACTTTAGCGACGAAGGCTGGCTAGAAGGAGTGACAGAAATCATTCAATTTGTGCGTCATAGACCGTGTGTACGTTATGTGGAGATCTGGATTCAAAGAACGGTAAAATATTCCCCCAATGTAATGATTTATAGCTGCATATTTTTTGAAGATCCTGGACCAATTTATTTTGTTGAGGAAACGATGACTAGTGAGGATTACACCAATGTACTTCAAGATGTTTTTGTACCATACTTGTATTTGGCAAGGCAGCAGTACACTTATACGCACGCTGAGGCCCCTTGCCACACCTCCCGACGAACGATTGATGTCCTTCACAACTTGGATATCAATATACCTTAGGCGGGCAATTCAACCGACCTAAGCCTCACCGAAAACTGTTGAACGATCCTTAAATCGAAGGTATATTCCCGAAAAAATCCCACAATAGCCCCACTCAAAGATAACATAAAGGATGTGTGCCTAAATGATCCAGAATTTAAAATAACGATGATATTTGTTTGAATAGTATGCCTCAAATAGTGAAGGCTGTTAATGAAAACAAAGGTTTGCCAACCAAATACTAAAAAAATTTAAGTTTTTCTCAATTTTATGAAAAGACGATATTTCAAATAAATATTTTACAAACAATTGCATTCACATATCGTAATAACTTTTGGTTTATTTGACTCTGAGCGCAAAACTATATGAATAAATGTTCTTGTTTCTAATGGGTTGGCGGGGTACTGTATATATAAAACTTCTTAGATTCCGATCCTCTGATTGACATTTTAAATCGTTAGGTATTTCCCTGGCTTTATTTCTTTCACGTTGCAAGAGTGCAAAATGTTCGGTTGCACCAAAACTTAGTCCTTCCTTACTTGTAATACATGTATTTGTTATACCTATATTATTATATTATATATTAAATGTATTAAATAATAACGTATGTTGTCTGAAATTACTTTTACCTAGCTTTCGTTGCAAACAATAAATGCATTTGCAACTAGACTGTTACTCATGATGCGTTATGTTGATATCCTTTACTTATGCTCACAAGGTCGGCCATTTTGAATTTTTAGTTAATTTTTGAGCGTTTTTTCTTAGACTTGTTTTGGTTCGTCCTTGATTTTTGCTTATTCCAAAAAAAAATTTTGAACTCATCGGAATACAGCTATGCACAGAGAAATATTTCACAACATTTTTTTAAAACCATTTTATGTTAGTTACCGTACTCCTCCGAAACAGCTTTACCTATATTTACGAAATTTCATATGCGTATGCAGTAGGCCTGAGAATCGGCTACTATCTACTTTCCATACCCTTATGCGATTAGGGTTGATCACCCTTAAAAATTTTTTTTTTTTAATTTTTGAACGATATTTTTTTATTTTATTTTCATCCCGTTCGATATCTGATCAATTATAGAGCTTTTAACTGTATTTCCATTAAAAATCTAAAAAAATTTAAAGAAAATAAAAATTTATTTTTATTATTAAAGTTTATTCCCAAAATACTTATGCTTAGCGTTACCAATTATAGATTTTTAAAATTTGCCGCGCTTTTATTAGTGAGTGAAATGCGAACCAACAACGGCTTTTGTGTTGTAAGTAAACCTTTTTTATGTAATTATTTGAATTTTTTACAACTGTTGTTTCAAATTTTGTTCATGATTTTTTGTTTATAAAACTAATTTTTTCGCTATAACTATAACGCTTTCCATCATTAAGTAATTTCATTATTATTATTTATATTTGTTTTGTACAGCGAGCAATGCCAATAATATACAAGTAGATCCAGAAGTATGAGAGATAAGAGATCCCAAAAAACCGAAGAATAAATCCAGCAACAAAATGCTGATGCACGTGTGATCATGCAGCAATTGCGTCAAAATCAATCAGAAATTCGTTTAGAACAACGACAATCACGCCGTTTCACGGTTAATTGACGCAGAACAAATGACCCACAACGTCAACAGGTACATCGTGCATTTACATCTTACTCATTTTTGCGTGTAGCATTCCAGTATGACCCCGATATTGAATATTAAGCTCATTAGAAATGGGAATTGGTGATATGGATAAGGAATGTCCGCATTGTCATGCTCTCAAATTCAAAAATTAGCCACCTGAGATGTGTTGCGCGTCAAGAAAAGTGCAACTATCTGCAATTGAAACACCACCTGATCCATTGAACGGTTTACTTATCCACAAGAATCCAGATTCTAAGATATTCATGAATTTAATTCGAACAGAAATAGTTCGAAAATACTAATGCTAACGGTCAACAATACAATTCTGCATTCAAAATCAAAAGCCAAGTTTATCATTAATGCCAATGCCAAACGAACCACATACATTTTTACAATCTATTGGTGCTTTCAGGTGATTTCAGACAAACATGATTCCACGTTCAACATACGCTGATGAGATCAACACTTGCTTAAAATCATCTCCATTGTGGCGTAACGTTGAAAAAGTACAGCTGAAAGTAAATATACGCGTTCAAATGCTTCAAGATCCATCCGCTGAAATATTCTTAAAACAGTTTTTATATTTCGTTGATGGAAAAGTTGCTATAGATGAAACTGGATACGTAAAATTACCGACCGACTCTCATTGAACAAATATTTTACGATGTACACACACAGTTGCCAGGGAACAGCGATGAAAGAAGCTGTCATTTTTGAACTCACTGGATTTTCTAGACATGCCATCGCATAACATACAATTAAAGGTTGGATCTGAAATTATCTTTCTTCGTAATTTAAACCCGCAACGGCTGTACAACGGTACGCGATTAGTCATTCGAAAATTGACGGAAAACGTCTTCGAAGCCAGCATTTTAAATGGCAAGTTCAAAGGTGAAAACATATTAATACCACGGATTCCTATCATACTTACAGATGTGCCAATTCAATTGAAAAGAATTAAATTTCCCATTAGATTGGCTATTGGCTTGTACGTAATATGCTGTCGAGTGTCTACACTAGAATTTACTTAGAAACTAGAAATAACGTATATGGCAAAAAACGTTTCCCGGGTCATCTAGGTTAATATATAAAGTTTCCATGTCACAGTGTTAGTTTCCACACTCCTCGGCTTTACCCATTTTTACCAAATTTTATATGCGTATTCTGTAGGTTTTAGAATCGGCTACTATCTATTTTCCACACCCTTAGCGATAAGGGTAGGCGTTATCCCACTCGATAACTAATCAATTATAGTGTTTTTAACTGTACTTCGATTAAAAATTTAAAATTTGTTTTAAGAAAATAAACATTTCTTTTTATACTCTCGCAACAAAGTTGCTAAAGAGAGTATTATAGTTTTGTTCACATAACGGTTGTTTGTAAGTCCTAAAACTAAAA
>NW_017537335.1:96266-104777 GCF_001853355.1 Bactrocera latifrons
AAATTTGGCACAAAGGATCGTACTAGGGAGGGGCATATTTAGACGTAATTTTTTTGGAAAAGTGGGAGTGGCCCCGCCCCCTACTAACTTTTTTGTACATATCCCGAAAACTACTATAGCTGTGTCAACCAAACTGTACAAAGTCGTTTTTTTTAGGCATTTCCATATACAGTTCAAAAATGGAAGAAATCGGATAATAACCACGCCCACCTCCCATACAAAGGTTATGTTGAAAATCACTTTATTCACTTCACTTATTTTCTTAACACCCTGATGAAATGTACCAAATATGGGTGAAATCGGTTCACAACCACGCCTGAAATCTTGATTATCACTTTATCATGCGAGAGTATAAAATGTTCGGTGACCCCGAACTTGGCCGTTCCTTACTTGTTATTTTTAAAGTTTAATCCTAATATATGCTTAGCGTTACCAATCTTTTCAAAATTTTCCGCGCCTTTATTGGTGAGTTAAATGCCACACTATACCAAAGATGTTTCACTCACACAGTAAGACTTCTCTCGCTCCCTACACAGTTTTCGGCCATCATTATTGTTTATGAATCGAGTGCAGTAGTAACGTTTACAATTATCATATTGCAATCTCGGTGTAACTCTCATATTAACTATTAATAATTATTATTTTAATATAATAATAAAATGATTAACTTTAAGTGTATTTGGCACGATTAGTTCAGTTAATCAAATTTTAGTTACACAAGTGATTTACATAACCTTAAAAGTACCCAACACGTGTCACTCGTGTCACGAGCTCTAACCAACAACGACTTTTGTGTTGTAAGTATACTTCTATCTATATACATATATAAAAGAAACTTCTGTTAATTACACCATTTGTAAGTCAAGAACGGCTGAAGCTTAGAACCAGTGTAAGGGCGTATGATACTTTTTATCTCTTTATGTGAAAATTTAATACAACTCATAAATACAAAAGTTATATTTCAAATAATAAGCATTTCTTCAAAATTCATGTTCGTAGGAATCGTTTCAACATTTCATTTCTTCAAAACAAAAACAATAATGAAAAAAAGGCTCACATCTATATATATTTGGAAGTTTATTGTTTTATTTAGAAATACTTAAATATTATTTAACAAAATTAAATGTTGTCTGGGTACACTTCCGTTCGGCAAGACGGTTTGTAGGAAAAGGGAAGAATGATGATAATAATGGGAAATGGGTTGCTTACAGCTAGAATGAAAAAGGTAGTACAGAGTTGTTAAAGGATAGTGTTTTAAAAGTAGTAAAGGGTTGCTTATCAGCGGTGAATACGGCGTTGAATACGGCGTCCAGACTGGGTGAACGGTTAAAATCGTAGCTAAAGTGTAACGAATGATACTCGTCGGCGTTCTGCTCCAGTTGATAAGGTTCCGTGAGTTTGTGGCGATAAATCTTCATTCGGTATATGTATATGCTGGCTTTAATCGGTCTATAGAAATATTTTCTGGTTTTCCTTTTACTTCAATTCTGTAATACTTCTCCTCTCGTGATAAACTTTATAAGGTCCTTCGTATGGTTTTGAAAGTGATGGGAGCACTGAATCATTTCTGAAGAAAACGTTTCCGCACGTCGCAAGATCGGGATGTACAAATACTTTCCTTGGACCGTGCTATGATGTAGTGGATGGCCTGATGGTGTTCATTAAGTCTCGGAGTTGAGTAACGAATTCTGACTGTGTTTTAATTTGGCTGTCGTGAACGAAAAATTCTGAAGGAATTCGCAGCGTTGTACCGTAGATTAATTCTGCCGGTGACGCTCCTAGGTCTTGTTTGTAGACGGTTCGTAGGCCCAAAATAATTGTTGGTAGAAAGTCGGTCCAACGTTCGGAGCTTTTGCGATAGTTGGTGCTGTCATATCGGGTATAGGAATAGCTTCTGGCCATCTCGAGAAGCGTTCGTTATTAGACAATAACGGTTAAGCGCATGTAAGGGAAATGGTCCCACAACGTCAATATTAATGTGATCGAATCGAGAGTCTCCGTACTCGTAGCGTTTGAGAGGCGTAAATGTGTGTCGATTTGATTGTTCGCATGCTCCTGCGAATGCAATACTGTCTTTTTGAATTCCAGGCCAGACAAATCTTCTTGTCAGTAGCCTGGCTGTAGCGCGAGTACCTGGGTGGCATAACCCATGGGTAGCTCGTAACACTTCAGTGCGGAAGCGATGAGTTAACGTTGTTTTGGAGTAGAAGCTTGAGTTCTTGATTCGGTTTTTATTCTTCAGCGAGTTTGTTGTAATCTATACTGCTTGTTTGGATTTGCGCAATTCTCGAGAGCATGTCAGCTGCAACATTTTCTTTTCCTTCCGCATGGCGAATGTCTGTAGTTATTTGGGAAATATAATTAAGCTGGCGAGCTTGTCGGTTGGAGCAGGATTCTTCTGAAAGGCGTAAATTAGTGGTTTGTGATCGCTGCAGATGTGACAGATGCGTTATTCTAGCATGTATTTAAAACGACGAATGACCTTGAGTATTTCTGGAAAATATCGGTCATAAGATCTGTAACGTACCTTCGTTTTGTCGAATTTTTTTGAAAAGTATGCCAAGGGTTCGAAGTTTCTGTCCATTATCTGGTGTAAGACAGCTCCTGTAGCTTTATCTGAAGCGTCAACCCATAATGACAACTCGGCGTTTTTCGAGGGGTGTGCTAAAAGGGATGCATTCGAAAACTGGGTTTTATATTCTGCGAAAGCTTCTGTCGTAATTTCCATCCAGTGGAGTTTAGAGCGAGCGTTCTTTTTATAACCGGGACACATGGCTAAAAGTGGTATTTGCGCTTCGATTGCATGTGGGATAAAGCGTCTGTAAAAATTTATTATGGCCAAGAATCGTTTGAGACCATTGACTATAGTTGGTTTGTCACGATCTTTGATAGCTTGTACGCGTTGCTTTAGAAGTCGTATTCCTTCTGCTGAGACGGTGTGTCCTTAGATTGTGGTTTCGGACTTTCCAAAGATTGACTTTGTAGCATTTACATAGTCTTAGGTTATGTTTTTGTAAAAATTTTGTAAATTCCTCTTGGGGGGTTGACTCATTGTTTGTTTGCGTGGGGGCGTGTTGCCGGTGCTTGGTTAATGGTAGGTAATTTGGCTAATTTGCCGAAAATTCATGGAGTCCGGGATGGCGTCAGCAATAGCAACTTTATCTGCTATGTCACCCTTTGATGCGATAACAGCAGCTTGAGTGTGAGGAGGTAAACACGAGGCCCAGAGGTCGATTATTACTGTCTCGCAAAGTGCTGTGCCGGCCACCCGGCGCATTTCATTGAACAGTTGGCTTGGTTTTAAGTTGCCTAATGGCATATCGGAAAGAACACGTTGTACGCGTCGTTGTTGCCTATCAGGGAATTGGGCTATAAGTTTGGACTTAATGTAGTCGTAACGATTTATTGAGGGAGTAGAGTCGATTACGGCCTTCAGCTCCATTAGCTTACTTTGTGTTACTTGTGCCATGACCATATTGTATTTTCGTGCATCGTGAGCCACACCTGTAACAGCGAACCAGAATTCCAGGGACAAAAAATAAGACTCGATGTTGGTGTCGTTCATATTAGGCGGGCTAATGCGAGGAACCATTTCTGCATCCACGTGCAGATCGAGCTGATGCACTTCGATTGCTAATCTGGCAAGAATGCCTTTAGGTTGCGCTGCCGGTCGTACGCTCGAGGGCGGAGATGCCTGTGCGGTGCTTTCGCCTTGCTTTTCCATCTGTAGATTCGTTTCACTTGTTCGGGTTCACCAGTTTTGGAAGTTTATTGTTTTATTTAGAAATACTTAAATATTATTTAACAAAATTAAATGTTTTTCCGTTCGGCAAGGCGGTTTATAGAAAAAGGGACGAATGATAGGATTCTTTGAAATGGGTTGCTTACGGCTGGAATAAAGAAGGTAGTACAGAGTTGCTAAAGATAGTGTTGTAAAGATAGCCAAAGATTGCTTATCAGCGGTGAACACGGAGTTGTCACGTACAGTGAGTGTCAGGTTGTTTGATGTAGTCACAAAAATAATCTTTATATACTAATAACATTTGAATTAAAAGAGATAATCAAAAAAATTAAAAGCCAAAATAAAGAGCATTATTTCCTCTTAAAAACAAACATTTCATTTATTGGGAATTCAAATTTTGGTTTTCACAAACTTAAAAATAATGAAAAAGCAATATTATTGGAATGGGCAGCTTATTTGATGCGGCAATAAAAGGTATAAAAAAATTAAATTTGTTTCGATTTTTCAGTATTTTGTTTGGTAACCATTTTAAGATATAACCGCTCTGAGACGACTTTGCATTGAATTTACTAGTTTTTTGGTTTCCTCCGGTGAAATTTTGGACCATTCTTCGAGTAGTGCTGTTTTTAGGGTTTCTTTGCTAGAGATGTTGTGTTTTCTGATATTTTTTTTCCAGTAAAGCCCATAAATTCTCTATAACATTTAAGTCGGGAGATTGTGTTGGTGGTTGCATTAGGTGAGGGCAATTCCATATTAGCCACGTCTGAACAATTCCCGACTTATGTCTAGGATCGTTGTCCTGATAAAAACTAAAGTTTCCACGCAGACCCAGTTTTTCAGCACTTTGCAGCAAGTTATCTTTTAAAATGCCAAGATACATGTTTTTGTCCATATTTCCGTCTATGAAGACGAGGTTACCAACGCCCGTTGCTGCCATGCAGGCCCAAACCATAACGCTTCCTCCACCGTGTTTCACCGTCGCCCGTAGATTCTTCACATCCAGTTGTTTGTTGGGTTTCCGCCACACCATCGACCTTCCATCAGAACCAAATACATTCAATTTGGACTGGTCTGAAAAGATGACGGTGTCCCAAAAGGTTGCGTCCTTCAAAACATGATTTTTGGCGAATGTCAGACGATTAACTCTGTTCTTCTGATTAATGAATGGCTTCTTGAGAGCAACGCGACCATGAAAATCATGTGATCGTAAGATGCGGCGAATTGTTRAYGCACTGCAATCTTTCCCAAAGAAGTTTTTTACTTCATCGGCCAATTTTTGCGCCGACAATTTGGGATTTTCCCTAATTTTTCTAATGACCCATCCTTCATCACTTTCCGTAAATATCTTATTAGGAGCATTCCAGCCCTTGTTATGCACTCGATTCTCATTCAAAAACCGCTCTATTATGTGCTGGACTGTAGAAGATGGAATATTTACCATCTCAGCTGTAGAACACTGGCTTTTCCCAAGCTTAAAGTGATGAATAACTAATTCCCGTTGCTCTAGGCTAGTGCGCCGGCCCATGATTAAAAATTAATTTTTCCTCGGAACGCTGCTTACAATTTCACACCAAAAACTGTAATAATTCTACAAACTAAGCTAATACAACACACACCAGCAAGTATTGTTGGAAATTTTTATTATAACGGGAATAGTACTGTTAGAAGTTGGCTGCATCAAATAAGCTGCTCATTTCAAAAATAATATTTTCTTATTATTTTCAGTTTGGTAAAATCAATGCTGAAAATTCCAAATAAATGAAAGATCTGTTTTTAAGAGGAAATAATGCTCTTTATTTTGGCTTTTAATTTTTTGGAATATCTTTTTTAATTCAAATGTTATTAGTATCTAAAGATTATTTTTGTGACTGCATCAATTAAGCTGACACAGTGAGTATATAAAAGAAAGTTGTGTTAGTTACACCATTTATAATTCAAGAACGGCTGAACCGATTTGGCTGAAAATTGGTGGAGAGGTAGCTTAGAACCAGTGTAAAGACATAGGATACCTTTTATCTCTTTATGTCAAATTTAATACAACTCATAAATACAAATATTATATTTCAAATAATAAACATTTATTCAAAATGCATATTTGTAGAAATCGTTTGAATATATGCGTACAATTTTAAATAGATTCTTCATAAAAAATAATACAATTGCTAAGTATTTGGAAAGTAGAAAAGAACTGCAACTACGTACGCAGTGAAATAGATTATAACTGCCTCAGTCGTTCCACGTGCGGCCCAAGAGACCTCTCCAGCCGACTTTTTCGTCTCTCCATGCTTGAGAATGTGTTGCTAAACGCACAACTCAACAGTGCCCAGACCCATTTGGCCAATTCTAAAGTTCAAAGATGGTTTTTACGGAGAGAAAAATTCAATTAATTGGCGTTAAATCCTTAAAAACAGACGTTTTCTCTTTCCCATACAGACGAATGAATATTTGTTTGTTAGTAACGCTAAGACTGGAGAACGGCTGAACCAATTTCAGAGGTTGTTCGGTGTGGATCGGGGATAAATGCACTAAACATTATCCACGTGCTTTTCTTTCGAAACACAAACTAGAAATGGCGGATATCCACTCTATCGGCGTCGCTCACCAGATAATACTGGCAGAACATTTAGCATTCGACTTAGAAGAGTGAATATCGAAGTTGATAACACATGGATCGTACCATATTTGCCACTATTATCTAATTCACATTCAAACCTCATATCAATGTATATTGAGTATTGCAGATTGGTGAAATCTATGAAATAAGTTTGTAATTGCGTCACCAAAGAAAGCAACTTTGCGGTTATTAGCCTTGAACGGGATGAGATCAGCAAGTATCAAATAGGTCGATTGCTGGTCTGCCATTATTATGTTTCGCAATCTTCATGCCTCGAAATTTTGTAGTGAAACCCTACTCATTGTGCAGCAGCTATCAAATACCAGGGGCAGAATGCTTGATTCTACGAATTCCTTTGAGTTCCAAAGATTTTCCATTTCAATTCGAACGTATTCAGTTTCCAGTGAAAATTGCATTTGCGATGACAACCAACAAAACACAAAAATATTCGCTAGAAGTGTGTAGCATGAATCTGAAAATGCTATGTTTTTCACACGGAAAGTTATACGTGGCGTGTTCACGAGTTGGACCGAAACATAAACCAAAAAATGTTCTTTATCGAGCTGCGTTGCATTGAAACAAATGTAGAAAAATCGAAAATAAATGATTTTAAATACAATGTCAATGCAACTTTCTTTTCATTTCAAAACACACACGCCTGCGAGGTCAGCTAGTATTATATAAAAAGGAACAAAGACTAAATTAAATGAGCTTATTTTCCTTTGAACATTTCTTGTTTGTTCAACGTTCACCAATTTCGGCTGCACACAGAAATAGCACACTTCCGGAATTCTGTAAAAAAACCAACTTACTATTAATACTTATCACCAGGTTAATACTTTGTTGTATAGCCCCTATTTTTCAAGAAAGGATTGACATCTGCGCGGTCTCTACCGGTTTCTGGCATTTACTCCGTTAATGATTACGGTGATTTTACCTTTTACATCATTCTAGAGATTTTCAAAGGGGCACGATTCCGATTACTTTGGCGGAGGGGTAAAAAAAAACCGAATTTCCGTATAAATTGGGTTTTTGCGGATAGGGGAGCTTCTCCAGAGGAGGAATATCGAAAAATAATATAAAAATAAGTAATATTATTTAAAATATTCACTTTTAAGGTTCAAAAATTTGCACAAAGAACACATGGTATTTCTCTATGTTTCAATAAATTTTTTCACGTTTTTTACTCTGATTATTTAAATATACACTCTACGCATTGAGCTCACATTTCACATTTATTTTGTAATTTTTCAGCTAAATTTAGTAATTTAAAAATCACTTATCAAATTTATGGCTGAAAAGTTTAGAGTGTTGCTATTTACGAGAAATACCAGCTTTGCCACACCTTAAAACCCAAAGGTGAAGGATTTTTTCAGCGTTTCATAAAGTTTTCTTTGTTTGATAAAGAAGATTTTTCAAGCTAAAATTTAATATGGGAACACTTTTCCATATACATACATACATATATGAATATATGAATAATATGTGATTTATATTTAATAAATGCATTATAATATTTATATGATTTTAATATAACATTTTTGTATACGTATTACAATTTCATACTATCATTCTCCTTCTGCGTTGGCGGCCTTCAGCCACGCTCTAAAAAAATAACCCTGGCCGAACGAATACCCGGGGTGACTGAAGTACTTTCACGTAGTACTCCTTTCTGCGTTTAAAATTAAAAAATATATTGAGTTTTTATTATAAAGTGGTTAAAGTGATTATATTTTTTGGTTATCATGCATTCATATTGAAACAAAATTTGAGCTGGCCAAATTTCAAATAACTGCAATATAGGTTTGAAATTTTGCATAGATATAGTAAATTGGGTTTATAGCAAGAATTGTACAGGTATAAATCATTGATGGGAATTGAACAAATGAGTAGTTATCACGAAAACAAGGATAAGTACCGTTTTCACCATGTTCGACCTTTTGTGTCACTACGGTTCAGGGGGTATGGGGCCGGGCCTCGCCAATTTGCGAGTTAGTTCACACCTGTGGCTTTCAGGAAAGCCCTCAAGCTGCCCTCTATCCCCACCAGAGGCTTGGCATTAGCGTTCACAAAAAAATTTAACTTTTTGAAAGAAAAAAAAATTTTTTTTGAACCGTGAAAACGCTCTAGCGGCTAAAGTATTTGACCTAGGTGG
>NW_017537335.1:105667-106743 GCF_001853355.1 Bactrocera latifrons
TTCGCCCCTAAGCCCCCACCGGGGGCGTGGCTATAAGCGAAAAATAGGTTGTGAGAATAGAGGTAAATTTCTATGTACTTTTGGCGGCCATTTTCAAAAAAACTATAATGAAATAATAACGGTAACTATGTGATTCATGTAACTGCACGTGTGACGTTAATTACAGGTATAAATCATTGATAAGAATTGAACAGGTGAGCGGCCACGCGCATCTTTTTAATATACAGTGACTCAAACAAATGACCCCGTGGGGAATATTTTGCAATAGCAAGAATACTTTCCTTTCAAATTTTTTTTAAGTTTTTTATTAAAATATAATTCAACACAAATAGCGCAAATCAACGTTAAACATTCTGCAAAAAATTTCAAAAAATTCGATGAGTTTTCCCAAAGTTTTGAACCTTGTATTTAGAGCTTTAAAACAAATTGCGAGTACGCAGCCCAATGAATTTTGGTATAAGGAAGTACACGTTTTCGTCGGCTCAGACTGCCCAATGATTTTAACAATATTTTTGAAAACTTTTTTCGTATAACGTATACATTTTTTTAAATTTTCGTTGATTTGTAATAATTATCGTATATTCTCTTGGAAACTTTCAACTACAAAAACAATTTTCGTTATTCGYAATATTCTCTAAAACTGTAGAAAATTTTACAAAATAGGTTTGAAATTTAAAAATTTTTTGATTTTTATTGGGTGATATTTTTATAATATTTGTATGTATGTCTAAACTTATTACCGTTAGTAGTAAATAATAAAATATTTTTTAGTTAACATATAAGAAGCTAACACCAGCGTAGTAACATATGTACATAAATATTAAATTGAATCATTTTCTAATTCTAAATTATTTAATAGCTCTTCGTATCCACAGTTAAGGTATATAAGTTCCTTGTTTACACCAATAATTTCAGCAAATAATTCGTGAYTTTGAAATGCGCGACGCGAAGTATTTCCGTCGTTTGTATTGCCAAATCCCCCAATTTTTGGTTTATCTACATGTAAACCGAGACGTGTCCAAAACAGACATTGAATATTCTTTTTTTCTTCTGCGACGATGTGTTTATCTGATTCG
>NW_017537335.1:110253-117920 GCF_001853355.1 Bactrocera latifrons
AAATTTCACCACTTGTATAAGCAAATAGGCAAAGTTACAATTTAACTGCTGACCACATAACGGTAAACCGATTAAAGGGAAAACAAAATATGCAATTAACTCATGCGAAGTATCAGCTTAGTGATGGTAAAAAAAACAGACGAAAAATCGGAACTTTTAAAAATCGATTTTGGCCAGAAAATGTAGTCCTAGGAACCATAGTGCATTCGTCGTAATTCTTGGTAAACAAATTTGGTTCAAACAGAGTAAAATGTAATTTTTAAAATAAAGAGTTTTAATTTAAAAAACCTGCTAATGTGTAAAATGTGGATTTATTTAAAAGTTTATAGTGTAATTTAATTAATTTGAGGAGAAAAATGTGAATAAAGTGTGTTTAACGTGGTGAAATAGCTTCTTGAAATGTTCGAATTTTGCGAATTTCCTCTTTCCAACGGTAATTTGCGCTGGCCATTTTAATACCAGAGAAGGTATATTTATATAGAAGGTCCAACAACGGACAAGCGTGTCACTATCAAAAGCTAACAAAATGCGATGAGCGTGTTTCACCACAGCTAGCTAAGAAGGAAAAATCTTAACAGTGGCGCGTGAACAGAGCTGAGACAGCAAATGTATAAACGTAGATAAGGTGCATTGATTGGACGGCTATCCGAACTTATAAGATTGTGATACGGAATTTTACCATTCTCGCTGCTATTTAGCAGAATTGAGCACGTTCTCTGGTTCAAACGACTGAATACATGCGAGAATGAATAAGAGAAATACTTTGAAGAAAAATTTACAAAGTCACACAGAGAATGTAAAAAAGCATTCTCAAGCCCATATGCATGCTTATTTTGTGTTATATGAACCATTGCCACAAATGCGTGATTATTTTATATTATAAAATTAAATAAAAAATAATTTCCAATAAATTATTACCTCAAAAATTATATTAATTTCGACTATTGTAAAATGAAGATGTGCCAAATGAACTTAAATGTGCTCATATAAACACTTCCATTTCTTCAAAAAAAAAATAATGACTTTCATGAAATATGCATATTCACATTATTTCGTTATCATTCCCATATTTGTAGCAATAGAATTTCTATGATACATGCATATGTACATATATTATTTCTTTGGCACATTTGTCTGTATGTTTACGAAAGCAAATGCGAGCCACATACATATGTACATACATTCATAATAACAAGTGCCCCACGCATCTTTTCGCATCTCCGTTGTCTCGGTCAACAAATGGCCGAAGCTCTCGTATTTTCAAAGAGTCATAACAACGTTGTGCAGTTGGTAGAAATTCCGAGCTGTGCCGAAAGAAACTAACAAACGATCGCCGATTGTTACCGCTTCCCTTGCGGCAGTAACAGCTTCGCCTACAAACTAGCATAAATATGTATACATATGTATGAGCTTGCATACATATCGACGCTGATTTTTGCGAGCCGCGGAGAATTGACAAATATTGTAAATCGACAACAGCTTTGTTTCCACTTTTCTCACTTAGAACAAACACCAGAAAGATGTTCAATTTATGATTTTTAGCTTTTGCCATCGTCGCGAAAAGACGCTTGTTGGCAAAGGCATGCTCGGGGAGATGTTATGGCGTCTGTTTTTATGAATCAAGCGAGATCGCTTGTGGAATATGCGCCTGCATTTATGAATGAAATCGTTTTTGTTGTAAAATTTGCTACATTTGGACTTCGCCAATTTGGCTGCCATATTGCATTGTAATGCTTAGACAATTGTTGTTTTTCGTAGAACAACGCTTAAATTTTTTGTTGATGACATATTCACATTTGTACGTATAGGTATGTTTGTATGTTTGTGCATTATTTATTCGGCAATGTATACAAATATATGTACATATATGTAATTATAAATGAATGTATATGAACATGTAGATCAATGCGCTCACATGCGTATACATACATAAATTTATATGAGCAGATAATAAGATTATTATATGAGCATATTCAGAGGCATATGGTTAATATGATAGAAGATGTACATACTCGTACAAGTTAACGGCAGCAGCCACACAGACACTTTACTACAAATGTAAACTAATTGTGTCCTCTCACAGTATTACTGCTTGGTCAGCAGACTACTTTAATTAATAAGAAATGAATACTTCATTTGTAAGTCAGTAAGTAAGCATATTTCAATATTCCATTATTTGTTTTGATAATGAGAATAATTAGAAACTCAATGTCTTGGCATTTCATCACTTAATGTAATGCCAAAGCATCTTTAGTAATAAGCCGTTACATATAGAATTGTAAGAATATAAATATAAGTGAATTGACTAATAAAGATCAGAAGGTATTCAGAAGGTGATCAGCGATCACCGGAGTACCGACTCAAACCAACACGTTGTGTTTCATTTCTACCGCGCGTAGCGGAACGGAAGGACATTTTTCTTCAAAACTTCCCTCGCAGGGAAGTTAATTGGCTAACAACGGAACGGTCGCGATTCGTGAACACCAGTACCAGAACCAGTAAACGTACATAAAGCTCGTGCGAGAGGTAGTGCATATGCCAATAACGCATTAAATAAATTTAAAAAAACAAGTATCCCAAAAATAGGGAGGTTTAAAAACAAACAAAAACTGAAACAAATGCCAGTGAAAACTCCGCACCAAAAGCAATAAAGCAACGAAGTGACAGTCGCAGGATAATAAAAACAAGACATTTACAAAAAATTGTTAAATAATTGATTTAAAAATCAATACCTAAAAATAATCAATTAAAACATAATTAATCAACAAAATACAAAATTACAAAAACAGAAAGAGTGACTTAAATCACAAAGACAAAAATATAATGGAAAATAAAAAACTTCATTAGGTATTGCACTCCACGCAGCAGCGCAGCCATCGAGGGAAACCAAAGGACGAAAAATTCATCACAAACCAAAGGTACACGAGTAACAGCAGCAGCAACAACCACATAAAGTTAGTTGTAAGTAAAACCTATAGTTATTAATTAAATGAGAAATAACCCACTAATATTAAGTATGAAAAATTGTTTTACTTGTTTCAAATTATATAATATTACATTATCCAAAAAATTTTAAATGAAAGCTCGACCAGCCAAATAATAAAATATTTTGAAWCCGCGATTCACCACCGCAAGGGGGACGCTCCGGTTTATAACAAAAACTCAATTCTGCGAATCTGAACTCCATACCCTCCAGAATAAAAGAGTCTTCTTTCCTAGAAAGGATCAAAAACTAATAATTATAAAAAGAATGACGGATACTTTACCAACTGACTAGGACTATAACGAAATAGACAGAATAGTAAGGAATCTTTACGGATTTGTAGAAGTCAATAGGAATATCAAAAAAGAAAAGAAAAACTAGTTAATCAAAAATGGCTTTAAGTAGCGAAAATGAGACCTTAGTCGCAAGACTAATTGCGGCAACGAACGCATCTCTTAGATTAGAAATATCTTAAATGCGCAGGCAAATAGAAGACTTAACAAAGTCTACAACAATAACATATTATAAACCTGAAGTAATAAATTCAGAGATTCGCTGTGACGAATCCCTAGAAGTAGTAAAGCCTTTACCAGAATTTGGGGGAAAATAGAACAAATACAAATGTTAGCTGGAGGGAATCGGCTAACAATGCAATGAGTTTATACGTAAGAGGCAGCCGTAGGTATTTTGCTGCATTGACCACATTAAGAAATAAAATTACTCACGTGAGTTTTAAATTTTGATGATATTTTAGCACGATTAGATTTCGCTTACGCCGATAAGCGACCAGCTCACATAATTGAGTAAGAAATGAGTATTCTGCGTCAAGGCAATTACTCCATAATTGTTGAAACTCCAATATGGAGTAAACAATACCCATATCCCCTTTCTGCTAAGTCCTTCATAAACGAAGAGGTAAAAAAATGATGAAAGATAAAATAATAAGGCCAAGTAAGAGCGCATATAATTTACCAATTTGGGTTGTACCAAAAAAGGTGTAAATGAAGACGGTACGGTACGAATGGTTATTGATTATAAAAAATTAAATGAAGTAACGAGATCAGATAAATAACCAGTTCCGGATAGCAATATAATACTTTCAAATTTAGGAACTTCAAAATATTTTTTTACAATAGATCTGGAATCAGGCTTTCACCAGATCCTTATTAAAGAACACGATATTGAAAAAACCGCATTTTCAGTAAATAACGGAAAATACGAATTTTTAAGAATGCCATTTGGTTTAAAGAACGCGCCTAGTATATTTCAAAGGGCGATGGACAATGTTTTAAGGGATTTTATTGGAAAATTTTGTCACGTTTATATTGATGATATAATCGTATTTTCAAAAAGCTTCGAGGAACATAAGAAACAGTTACGACAGTTACGAAGTTTCTTATAAATGATTGGATATTACAGGAAGTTTATTAAAAATTATGCTAAAATAGCAAAACCATTAACAATACATTTATCAAGTAAAAACCTAAGAGTTTCACAACATATGTCTAAAAAATTAAAATTCGACTGGAACAAGAAGAACTTTTGGCAATTGAGAAATTGAAGTCTATATTAGTAGATCAAGTTGAATTAATTCAACCAAATTTTAACGAAACATTTATATTAACAACAGACGCGTCAAATGAAGCTATTGGTGGAGTCTTAAGCCAAGGGGCAAACCTATTACATTTATATCTAAAACATTAAATTCAACAGAAAAAATTACGCGACTAATGAAAAAGAACTATACGCTATCGTATGGGCATTAAAAAATCTAAGAAATTATTTATACGGAGTTTCAGATTTGGAAATTCATACCGATCACCAACCACTAACATTTGCAGTTTCACCTAGAAATCCAAATGCCAAAATGAAAAAATGGCATGCTTTAATTGGAGTATATGGAGCAAAAATTATATATAAATCAGGTAAAACTAATGTGGTAGCAGATGCTCTATCACGACAATTTCTTAATAATTTATTCGACGAATCGTCAACCACAGTAACCCAACATTCAGCTGAAAGTAGTGATCATACTCAAATACCCGAGACAAAAAAAACCTTTAAACCAATTTAAACAACAAATTTTACTAAGTAAAAATAGATTTACAATACATGAGCAAATTCAAGAATTCGGAAAAATAAGACATTTAATTGAATGTGATAATGTTGATAATTTAATCACAATATTAAAGGAATGCATCAAACCAAATGTAGTTACGGCAATACATTGCTCAATAGAGGATCTATACGAAATACAAGCGAAAATAAGAGAAACATTTACTAACAAATTCATATATACGAAAAATTTTGCAATTGATATAACAAACAGAGAAGACCAAGGAATTATAATTGAACAAACGCATACACGAGCTCATAGAAATTACCAAGAAAATTTGCAAAAAATATTATTGATTAATTCCGCAGTTTGTTAGGGTATTCTAATCCCACTCACACCCGCAATGAAAATTACAAATTAAAATACTCGGGTAATTGGTTGTATAATTTACTTTTAATATGTTTCATATTTAAGATACAATTTAAAATACATATGTATGTACATATATCTAAATGTTATCGGCGGAGTTTAATTAACCGCAGTGGGAAATTGTTGTTACATCGGGTTGAGACGAAATCTGGTGTATGGTGCGTGGACGCAGCGTAGTGTAGGGCGTAATGTTGCGCAGACGGATTGTTTAGTACGAATGTTGACGTGCGCTGCATATGGCGAAAGTGTCGAACCAACCGAGTCTGCTTTCTCCTTGTCTATCCTTTTTGATGAGTCAGTGTATACGTACGGCGAGTCGTGTTGGTGTCTTCAGCTGTGGTGAATTAAGCTGTCTTATTAAGGTGCGCCAGTTTTCCCGGGTAGAGTGGGTGAATGTTTAACTCATTTAAACAGCCTGAAATGAGAAAAAAGTTCAAAGAATATGTAAGGAATTGCGACATATGTAATAAAAATAAATATGATAGACATCCTATAAAAATACCAATTGGAGAGGTCCCAATACCTACAGAGGAAGGAGTACAGATACACATGGATATATTCTATGCGCAATCTTTAAAATTCATTAMGTGTATAGATAGCTACTCCAAATTTTTGGTTATTAAGCAAATCGAAGATAAGATTAATTTAGAAAATAAAGAAATATTACAAAGTTTCCCTAATATAAAGAAGTTAACAATTGATAGTGAACCAGGATTCACTACGGTACAATTTAAGTCCTTGATGCAGAGACTTCAAATAGAAATTTTTTTTGTAACTCAAATCATAGTACCATGAATGGTCAAATTGAGAGGGTACATTCAACAATARTTGAAATTTCGCGATGTATTAAGCAAGAATATGATTTAATAAGCTTTTCGGAATCAATATTTAGAGCTGTCCAACAATATAATAAAACTATACATTCGGTAACTAATGAGAAACCATTTGAAGTACTTTATAATAAAGTCTCTCATGATATTTTACAAGAACTTTTATCAGCACAAATTAAGATGCTAGAAAGACATAATAAAAATATAATTAATAAACCATATTTATGCGGAGATGTTATATATGAAAAGATTACAGGAGAGAGAAATAAACTAAATCCTAGATGCACGAAACAGGTAGTAAAAGAGGACTTAGGGAATAAAGTTAGATTAACTACAGAAATAGAATAGTAAATAAAGATAATATTAAATCTTGATTATATATTTTTAGAGGATCATACCGTTAATTATTCTAACATTAATTACCAATATAATGACAGTCATTGTGGACTACACAAGAGAAGATCACGTATTATTAGAAGACGGAGATGTAGCTTTGTATTATGACTACGGAGATATTTTCCACATCACTAATTTAACATACTTTAGAGAACTTATAWGTTCAGACACAAATTATTATAATAAAAAATCCAGATATCAAAATTTTAAACAAAATAATGAACAAGACAAAGCATATATTAACGATTTAGACACAGATCCAGAAGTGGAACTCATAGAAACTTTATTAGAACAACTATAAATTAAGGATACAGTATATCTTGAGAGAGGAGAGGATATATAGGAGAGGAATAAATGAAATAGGTACACTATGGAAGTGGATAGCAGGAACACCAGACCATGACGACCTAGTGTTCATAAATAATAAATTAAATGAATTAATTGAAAATAATAATGAACAATACACTACAAATTCTAACATTTTTGAAATAATTAACCAATTAACTGAAACAATTAATAATATTAATGCAAACTCAGATATTAAAATTCTAACGAAACGAAAAAATCAGTTCCTAATAACTGAATTACAAAATATGATTAATACAATAGCTATAAGAAAAATGGGAATACCCGACAATTTTAAATTTAGACGAGATTAAAAACATAATTAAAAATGAACTTGGACGATTGACAATAACTCATTTAATAGATATATCAAATTTTAAAATAGTACAAAATAATGATGTAATAGTTATATATATTTATTTATTTATAAAAACGCGAAACAATAATACAATTACTTTTCCACGAAAAAAGGAGCACTGGCTGCCAGGATCTTCGGCTCGCTGATGTAAATATAAAATGTATAGTTATAGCTTAATTAAGTCTTAGGTGTAAAGTTAATAAAACTGTAGCTAATAGAAAAGTTTTAAGAACAAAATAAATAATAAGTAATGGGAAGTTTATAAACATA
>NW_017537336.1:0-12686 GCF_001853355.1 Bactrocera latifrons
TGCTATTTGCTTGTCGCCATCATATTTATGAGTTGGTCCTAAAATCTGTCTTTGAAATCAAACTGAAACAAGTAACTAATAGTCCTGACATTCCCTTCTTCAAAAAGTTTAAAGACAATTGGAAAAACATCGATTCTAATAATATTGAACTCTGCCTTGATTTCATACAGAATTATACTGCTGAGACTGATATTACATCCTTGTTGATGTATTATAAGTCAGAACTAAACAAATCTTTTGTAAGAGATGACTTTCGGGAATTGGTTGAGCTATGTGTAGTATTTTTGGGAGGAGATAAAGAACGTAAAATAAAAATCAGACCTCCTGGAGCTATGCACAAGGAAAGATGGATACCAAGAGCAATACAAGATGTTTGTTTGTTTATTGTAACATTGTATGCTAAACCATGGCTTCAATGCTCGGTGGCGACTAAAGCACCAAGTTATATCTAAAGCTTACATAAGCAAGTTTAGTCAGCATTTATGGTACCTTTGTGAAGAAACTGTTAGTTTATCACTTTTTGATAATAAATTTGATAATGAGACTAAAAGGAAAATTATTGCCAACTTAAACAGATAGGAAAGTCCGAATATTGGAAAGACATTCCATCGACGCTAGAAATGTCTAATACGTTGTTTGGTAAGTCTAATTTTTATAGATCTTATGTATTTTTGTTATTTAAAATTTAATATATTTTTGTTTTGTTTCAGATAAAACTCTGAAAGATTTTGTTTCTATGCGGAGCATCCATTTTGTCTCAAGAATTCAAATAGATGCAAGCTTCCTCCACGTCGATGTATCTGCTTGGGAAGGTAATGCTGCCTTTCAGGATGCTTTACGAAAAGTAAGTCAGTTAAAAGTCGTAAATGACACTGCTGAAAAGGCCGTTAAATTAATGCAAGACTTTAACGGGCTAATCACAGCCGAAGAAGAGCAAAAACAATTTTTATTACGATGTGTCCAGGAACATAGGCACTTATATCCAGATTGTAAAAAAAAATACTCTAAAAAGAAGTTATCCTGCTTAATTTTAAGGTTTTTTAAATAAATATTTGTCTAACCTAACCCCTTTTTTTATTTAATAGCGTTTTAATCAATTTTACAGTAACACAAATAATAGATAGGGTATATCTCAGAATAATGGCTATATACTAAGACAAAGAAAACTTTGGGGGGTTGGTCGGCACGAGTTGCACTCGTCGTAGAAAGATGAAAATTTATATTTGAGTATATATTTACATTTATAAAAAATATATAGCGTATGCGTTTTGAATTTCTAAAAAAGAAATGTTTTCATCATATAAGGGACACCCTAATGTATATATGCAAAATAGGAAACTTCTTAAAATTCATATCCAATGTTATTTTAACACGTATATTAAAAAAAAAACTTTATGTAATTGATATTTAAAATATTTTTAGTATAAAATAGTATTACCCTTTTGCAGTTTTACCATGCACAGTCTTCGTGGCATGGACCTTATTAAGTTTTGCAGAGTAGTTAGCTGAATTTTTTCTCCCTCTGTGACAATGGCACTTTTTAACTGCTTAATAGTATCATACTGCTCGGCATGTGAATATTCTTTCGCTGTAAGTATACCCCAAAGGTCCTATACGGCTTTAAGGTCAGGACTCAAAGCTGGGCAATCCAATAATTGGATATTCAGGGACTGAAAAAATGCTTTCGTACCGCGAGACACATGAATCGGGCGTTGTCTTGCTGATATATTCAATTTTCGTCATGAAAATACTCAGCAAAAGGAATGAGCTCACCATTCAGTAGATTTATCTATACCTAGGAATTTACTTTAGTAAATAAAAAACACATATGTATGAGATTTGTCTTTAGAACTAAAGGCAGTCCATACCATTAAAGATCCCGAATTATGGTGTCGCTATTCGCGGCTGAGCTAGTTTTAATTCGAACTTAAGGCCCAATTCATGATTTCATAATTTGCTGAACACGATGTCTAATGATTGGTAGGCCTAACCAATCTGCCTGCAACTCATACCTACTCTTGGTCCGTTTATCAACTGCTGGTAACCGACCAGTACGCTTTATGACACCATAATTTGAGGATTTTTCAAATAATTTGAAACTGTATTACGATGTCGGTTTACTAACACAGCAATTCGTCCAATGCTTATGCCGGCTTCATGCATTCCAATTATCATACCCCATTCTTCATCCAATATGTAGTTCTGTACCACGTGGCATTTTGACTATATAACTATTCCAAAATAATAAATTATTTTTCTACGCACTATGTTTAATAACTTACTTATTTTCCAATTTTCCACTTTAGTTAAAAAACAAACTTTATATGTTGTCTGTTCGGCTGCCAGAGCACATATAGATGAATTTGCATTTGATAATCCATGTCGAAAGTTCTAAAAAAAAATTATCGTGCGAAAAAATTATTTTGCGGGAGCGAGATTTAAGAAAAACTGCGTAATAAGGTTTAGTGAGGCATTCTGAAACCCAGATAATTTGAGGATGCGTCTCTTTTCCTGGTCCTTTATTATTTAGTGACGGAACACAAAACGATATAAAGAGGTCATGTCGGATAACATTGTGCCTTTTGTAGAAGGCACATGCTGTATTCCATGATGACTCAGCTCCATGCCACCGCGCAAAATCAGTAACCAATAGATGCCAAATATTTTAAAACACTTTTATAATTTGTGCACAGGCGATGAAGATGTTTGTAGACCTGGGAGTTCAGCACATGGATTGGCTAGGAAACTCTCTCGACTTGAATCATATTGAGCACCTATAACATTTAATGAAATGGAAGGTTGCAATATATGAAGCATAAAAGTAAAACAGAATTTAAAAAATTTTGTTAAAAGTATGGGAGGAAGAAATTTCAGAGGGTGTTATGGTAAATCTTTTCGAACCAATGCCTACTCACATTGAAGCTGTAATATCTTTAAAAGCGGTTCGACGCCATATTAGAGCTTATACCATAATTTAATTTAATTTTTTCTTTTATTATGTTAAATTGATGTACAAAGTTTTGTCACGCTATTAACTTTAAACCAATAATAAAATAAAACGATTGTGTAGAAGCAAAGAAAATCACTCTTGTGATTTATATAAACGAAACAAAAAAACTAAAAATATATCTAGGTATTATAATATAATGTACTGCTTACTTAATGCATTAAAACAAAATTTATTTGAAAAAATTGTAAAAGAACGAAAAAATTTCAAAAAAAATTAAGAAATTAAAGTGGTAAGTGTGGCCACAAGTATACATATTGCTAATAGGAAAAGATACTCCCTTCATTCCATTAACATACCTCAAATACCATCACCAAGGGTAGGTAGTAATGTCAACCAGATGTTTCCAAATCCATTTAAGGGTGTACATGGGCTTCAAGGTGTGACAAAACATAATTAAAACATCTATCAGCTTTATAATCACTTTAAAACACGTCTTTTTAAACTATGTTTTCAAAATCGGTTGTCAAAATATCTCGCGAACTACTCAACCGATCTTAATGAAATTTTACATATAGTAGATCTTTGAGATATAATTTACAAGGTCTTAAACGAAGTATTTTTTTGTTCATATTCCACTAAAGCTGTGAACTTGACTTGAAAGTTTTACCCCAATTTATTATCGAGTACTTGATTTATATACCGTAAATTGAATGATTCAGATGGAATGTAAATTTTTGTTTTACAATTTTTAATGTTGGCTCTTTGTTCGAAGCTTTTTTTCACACCGATAATACAAACATACTGAAATGCAATAGCTTCACTTCCAATCTATGAAATGTCATGAACTGGCTAATGATAASGATAGCAGATTCTAACGCACTAGTCGACATATCGATGGCGCCACCAGCGGTGCTAGATTCAAAAGGTTTTGTTTACTTTGGAACGCATCAATGGGAAGTGGGAGTAGTTGCGGTTAGATTCTCCAATATAAATCCAGCCGAAAGCCTTTGATGCTAGCGCTGCGTACTTTAGTTTATTTAATAATTTGTTTATTATGTAAGCTTTAATAAAATAAAATAAAACAAAACAAAAAAATGCAGGAATGTCAGGATAATATAACGTACCAACTTTGTTTGAAGTCGGTCCGCTTTGGGATTTGACTTCATTATGACAATCCCACGCTCACTATCCTAATTTGAAAGCTGCTCCTATAAAGTCCATTGTACTATGTCGGATGTAAAATTATATCCGATATATCGCACTTTTAGTAGTTTTTAACAAAACCGTTATATGGGGATTTCACAAATACCAGATTTATTTGATTTGGATGTCATCAAAAATATAAATACATCACTTTTTTTATAACAGTTGATAAATTCGATCTCCCTCCAGTATTATTAAAGACATAATAAAAGTTGGTTAAAGCAAAAAAATAGAAAAAAAAAATTAATAGCCACATAAATGTCGATTAACTACCCGGCTTTCACAAAATATTTGAAAAAGTATTACTATCAGAGACGTTTTCTTTCATTAATGAAAATAAAACAATTAAAACAATTTGGATATCGTGCAAAACAAGTCACTGTAGAGAAAGTAAATATAATACTAACGAAATTAGAAAGGCATTCGCGTATAGAGATGGTTGTTCAGTAATATTCCTTGTTGTAGTTCAGGCATTCCATAAGGCGTGCCATGAAGGTCTTTTACATAATATTTTAACATTCCCTTTGGAAATGTATAAATTTTGTCCAAATAAAAATAGTTAAACAAAGCCAGAAAATTTCTAACCAAAAAGTGAAAAAACAAAATCAATACTCTGCTGATTATTTGCTGCAATATTGCAGTAATTATCTCTCACAGAATGTATTGCTTAGAAATATCAAAATTTTAACATATGTTCCGATTCGAAAGAGAGTGTTCAAAGAGTACGGACGTGCTTAATAATAATAATCAAAGAAAAAGTAAAACAGAAAACAATTTATTAAATTGTAAAAAAAATAAAGAACAGTGCACACAAATTAACAATAATAAACAGAGACAAATAGTGCACGAATCAACAAGTGAAAATAAAAAATCTAACAAGAAAAAACGTTAACTTCGGTTGCACCAAAGCTAAATACCCTTCACAGGTGCATTTATGTTAGTAGCTACTTGTTCAGTTTGTGGAAGCTATATGCTATATGCTATAGTAATCCGATCTGCACAATTTTTTTCCGATATTATATTGTTGCCTTAGAAAATTATCTATCCCAAATTTCGTGAATATATATTGTCAAATGTGAAAGTTTTCCATACAAGAACTTGATTCCGATCGTTCAGTTTGTATGGCAGCTATATGCTATAGTGAGCCAATCTGAACAATTTCTTCGTAGATTACATTGTTGTCTTAGAATATACTCTATACCAAATTTCGAGAAATAAATTCCTTGAATGCCTACTTCAGCTTTGTCGACTCAACAACAACAACTACTGGCAATAAAAACAACAAATGCGCTGACAGCAACCAGTCTGCAGGTACCAGCAAGCGCCCAGGTAACGAAGAAAATGGCAATACAAGATGAGAATGTATCAATAAAAAAAGGGCCGTCTGTAAAAATGGCATTGACCGCTTCGTTAAGATAAAAAGGAAATTAAGTCCTCCAGAGTCAGCGGTCAATCCTAAAAGGCGGCACACCAAATAAAAATAAAAGGGAAGTTTTAAATGGCAACAGATTTGCCATACTAAGCAATGGTTCAGACTGCGATGCGAAGGGTACCACCACAGTCGTTAATGGCAAACCACCTCCAATATATTTGGGCGAACGTAGCATTAATACTCTTGTTGCGAAATAAAGTGAAATTGTAGGTACTAACAATTTTCATATAGTGCCTTTGAAAAAGGGCAATATAAAAGAAACAATAATTCAGTCCTACACTGAAAAAAGTTTTATGGAAATAGTTAAATTTTTAACTTGACTGATTCGTATCAACTGAAGAGCTCTAAGGGCCTAGTTATTGTAATTAAGGGTATATAGTCCGCCGTAGACTCTAGTGAAGTCAAAGAAGCATTGGAAGGATGCGGTTTTGATATTAAAACTGTTGTAAATATATTTAATAGGAACAAAATACCACAGCCAATCTTTAAAATTGAATTGTTGCCGAACTTAAATCAACTTAAAAAAAAATTAAACACATCCAATATATAATATTTGCCGTATCGTAGAGTAACCACACAAAAGAAACGGTCTGGTACAATGCACTAACTGCCAAGAATATGGGCATTCTAAATCATATTGCACTCTACGCAGTGTTTATGTGGTGTTTTGATTTACATTCCATTTCACAATGCACCCTTAAGAAAGAAGAATTAAATAAAAATACAGCAGTTGTGGAGGAAATCACACTGCTAACTCAAGGGGTATATAAAGATTTGAAATCGAAGTTGTCAAAATGTTACAAACACCCCGTAATGAAATTGTAACAAACTCAGAGAAAGTTTAAATCCTATCAACAATAATATGCAAGGAAGCTATGCAAATGTGGTGAAAGGCAACACTGTGCAAATGCAACTGCCCCAAAATCCTCCAAATGAAGGTATTGAAACTATGGTTATAAATAAAAATAAATACAGTGTATGACACAATTTATGTCTACCATGCAAAACATGATCAAAGATTTAATAAAATCACAAAATCAAATGCTGCAAAATTTATTAAGGACTAAATGTCTGTAAATGGAATGCTAACGGTGTTAACTAACTTAAATAAGAGATTATTAAATTTCTGTCTGAAAAAAATATAGATGTAATGCTTACATATATCAGAAACTCATATAACAAATAAAGATAATTTTAATATACCGGTATTTAGAGTCCATGTCATAAATCATTCGGATTGAAAAGCACATGATGGCACGGCAGTGTTGATTAGAAATCGTGTAAACCACTATGTTCTAGAATCTCATGCTACTCCATAGTTACAAGCTACAACAATATCACTAAAAAATCGGGGTTGTGACTTAAACCTTACGGCTATATACTGTCCACCTCATTTTAAAATTACAGAAAGCCAATTTAAAGACTTCTTTGAAAGAATAGGTAAAAGATTTCTAGCAGGTGGAGATTACAACGCAAAACACACATACGGAGGCTCACGTCTTTTTAATCCGAAAGGATGACAGCCGTACTACACTATTATGAATAAGCATAATAAGCTGGATATAATATCTCCTGGTAAGCCAACATACTAACACATATAACTAACTGGTTGAAGTATAGATAGCATATCAGCAGCCACACCAGTATTGACTGCAAATAAATACAGGAAAAGACATGATAATAACTAATGCAGCTGTATTGGCCACACCAAAAAGAAACAATAAACCAGCAATTAAATCGAGAAACTTGTCAATGAGAAAAGGCGAGCTAGGCGTGAATAGTACTTAAATCTCTCCCTTTCAACTCTGCTTCAACTGAAATCTGCTGTACGAAAGTAAAAAAAAGCACTTAAACGCGAGGAAGAACACAACACTGAAAATTATATAAAGAAATTGTGTCCAAATTCTAGCAAGCAAAACTCCCTTTGGAAAGCCCAAAAGTCCTTCAAGCCACCAGTAGATTCCAACATGCCTCTAAGACAGTTGAATGGTAATTGGGGACGTAGTGATAGGATAAGGCAAATTGCTTTGCAAATCACTTAGAAGAGGTATTTCAACCCAATTGCCCAAAGAACAAGTTTAACCTGAAAACCCAATACCGAGTATCTTGTGTCTATTAGGACTTCTACTTCTGAAGTTACAAAATAATAAAAGAACGTAACCCAAAAATGTCACCAGGGCATGATAATATTACCACAAAAACTCATTGAGTTACCAAATATTAGCCAAAAAGTGCTCTCTTTGCTCTTCAATGCAATTTTTAATCTCGGACTCTATCCAAATTCATGGAAAAAGTTGCAGATTATCTTGATAGACAAACCTGGGAAAGTTTTCTTCATACAGACTGGCCAAATGAGATTCAACTTCCCCCAATCCCCCTTCCCCATCACAATATAACACTACTACACCATATACAACATCCACACATCATACTCAACACGACTAAACCATATGCCATCAATATATATCATCCAACCATCATACTTCACACACCTACACCATGTTCATCATCCACACCTTACACTCAACACGTGTATCATATATACCWCAGACATGAGGACACCGGACCAGATGGACAAAAGGGACCGACGGACGGCGCCAAGTCTCTTTCTCACACGATCCGCGCGCATACAAGCACTAACAGCCAGCTTCTATCCCGCTTTTAATTTGGTTCTTTTTTGCCAACAAAGTCGTCGCCAAAGTAACAGGTAAGTGCCGCGAATTTTTTTATAACAATTCTTTCTACAGACCAATCAGTCTTCTACCCTCTCTTTCTAAAATATTTGAAAATTTGTTAATATCAAAGATGACTCCTTTCCTCCATGAAAATAATATAATACCAACGCACCAATTCGGGTTTAGTAAAATACATAGGCCGATGGAGCAAGAGTTATTAACGAAATAAGAAGAGCATTTAACACAGAAAGTACTGTTAAGCAATATATCTATATCTTTTATATAAGATTAAAAATATTCTACCTTCAAAATTGTATAAAACATTGGAGTCTTATACAGCATATATATACTCATATTGACTTCAACTTTTGTGGATGACACAACTATAGTGAGCCGTAACAAATGTCACATAATATTATAGTATCAAGAATATTAGACGAGCACTTAAGGTTAGTCGAAGAATGGCTAGTGTAAGTATGTTACGTTTTCGTTAAGACCAAAAATGTTTCCGGCAATAAACATTAACAATATTTTAGTACCGCCAGCGAATGAAGTAACTTATCTTGATATTCACCTAGATAGAAGACTTACGTGGAGAAAACATATCTAGTAAAATAACTTTCATAAAGATAAGAACTGCAAATTTAAATTGGCTATTAAATAAAAACTTCAAACTTAGCCTAGACAACAAAGTGCTTTTATATAATGCGGTCATAAAGCCGATTTGGATGTATGGTATTCAACTGAGAGGTACGACCTGTGCAACTAACATTGATATAATACAAAGATCCAATCAAAAATGCTTTGATCAATCACGTGTTCACCATGGTAATAAAAATATCCATAAAGACCTTGGTATTTCTATGATAAGGAAATAAGTAAAAGACAGCACAATTAAATACATGTAAAATCCGAGACCACCCAAACCTTAAAGGCTAATGCTTTGGTACATTCCTGCGATCAAACATGTCTTAAAAGAAGAGATATGCCTGCGTACTATGAAGCAATGTATCTCCAAAACAGCTCAATCACTTGTTTGAGCCTGTCTAGTTTTTAAATAGATTTAAGATTTTATAACTCCTTCTTAGGCTTTCAAAACAAAAAGTAGATTCAATAAATAAAGAGATATTGAAAAAAAAAAAAAATAGTTTTATATCAACATAAAAGTAATACACAACTCTTTTACAATTCCTTCTCCATTTTATCGCTTATTGAAACTGTTTATGTTGCGTATGTTACGCAAGTGATTCGCAGCAATCGAACATGTCACTTTAGCTGTGATGCCAGACTTTTGGCGTAGAAATTGTTGCCTTTGATAAGAAAGCAATAATGTCGAAACTAACACACCCCTAGATGCCGTAATAAATTTCTAAATTTCTCACCAGACCATCAAGGGCTTTGAGGAGCATTTAGCTTTGGTCGGAGAATGTTTTACAAACTGACGAACATAAGTTGAGGCGAGTTATAGTTTTACTAAGGCCGCGAATGTGTAAGCCAATTAAAATGAAGATTCTTTTATTCATTCACTTTGAGAAAACCTAATTACAAAAGCGTCATAACTCTAAAACTGGCAAATGTTCAGGAGAAACAAAAAGAAAAACAGAAACAGCTCCTATAAAAATTATTGAAATTTTGTAATCAAATCGCCATCTACAAAATAGAATACCTTCTTTAAAGAGCGTCTTACTAACGTATTGTTGATTTTCTAGTTTAGCGGCGAAATTACGAAACATTTTTGTTAATTCATGCTTATCTTTTAACCAATCCTTAATTCAAACATGCTTTTTTCTTTCATTTTTTTGTTTTCTTTTCAAGCCAATAGCGATAATAATTCCTGCATAAATTTTGTCTCCGTCCATAACGATATTTTCCCTATACATACAATTTGTAAAAAAAAAAATTATATGGCACCAACATGCTGGTGTAGTGTATCGGGCGCTGTATACTGCAAAAGTGAGACAAATTGGCCCAAAAAGTGATGTAAATGAAATTTCTTGGGTAGTTAGATTTGGATGTACGGTATTCAACAGTGGGGCACGATATTGATATTCGCAAATATATTTATATTCCTATACTATAGAAATAAGTAGACAAGTTCCGGCAAGTGAGGGAAGTTCTCTGATTGCCATTCACTTGGGAGTGGCCAGAAACGATTCTTTTATATATGGCTCAAGCATATGGGTAGCCAGAACACAGCCGTTTGAAGGCGAGCTAAGGTGAGAAGACGAAAAATCCCCTCGCTGGGCTTGGGACCCGTCGCGTAAAAAACACTTCCAATGAAAAGGAACCAAAAGCCTCGGAAAAGAAAGCCCCCTTTTTATAACGATCATGTCAAACAAACCTTTGATGTCCGGTCCCTTAATTTAAATGCGATGGACGGGACAAGGACTGAGGCGAGTTGGTCCTTGTGGCATTTACTACAGTGGCCATATAAAGGAGCGCAAATTCGGTGTGGGATTCGTGGTGGGAGAGAGATTCTGTCGCCGAGTACTGTCATTCACCCGACGACGACAGCGACGTGACCAAAGATGCCTTCTGTGAGCGCTTGGAGCACGTCTATGACAGCTACCCCTGCCACGATGTCAAACTCGTGATTGGCGACTTTAACGCCAGGGTGGGCAAGGAAGGTATCTTTGGCACTACGGTCGGTAAATTCAGCATCCACTAAGAAACAACCCTATGTTGGTTGATCGACTTCGCCGGGACCCGAAACTTGGTTATCTGTATTACTAKATTCCAGCATAAGAAAATTCATCAAGCTACCTGGCTGTCTTCAGATCGAAAAACCACCAACCAGATCGATCATGTTGTGATAGACGAAAAACACGTCTCCAGTGTTTTAGACGTGCGTGCGCTCCGAAGTCCTAACATCGACTCGGACCACTATCCTGTCGCAGCTAAGATTCGCACCAGACAAAAAACGCACGCCAACGAACACAAGGAAAATGCAAAAGAACAGATGATACGACGAGGAGTGCCGTGTCGCAGCGGAGAGAAAACAGGCTGCCTACCTCGCAACGTTACGATCGACCACAGCACGTATCGGCTGGGATAGATACCGAGAGTTGAAGAGGGGAGCGAGAYGCTTTTGCAGACAGAAAATGAAAGAGGCCGAAATGCATGAGTACGAAGAGCAGCTGGCCGCCATTGGTAATGCTCGAAAATTATACGAAAAAATGCGGCGGCTTACAGAAGGTTTCAAGACCGCAGCATACTCTTGTAGAACTCCCAAAGGTGATCTAGTCACCGATGCCCAGAGCATACTTAAATTATGGAGGGAACACTCCTCCAGCCTGCTGAATGGCAGTGAGCGCACGACGCCAGAAGAAGGCGAACCCGATTCCCGAATCGATGACGATGGAACAGACGACCATGAAGAAGTTCGCATAGTAATTATCCGAGGAACAACAAAGCGGCGGGGGTCGATGGATTGACGGCCGAGCAATTCAAACACGGCGATGAAGAATTGATAAGGAGCATGCATCAGCTTTATGGTCGGAAGAAAGCATGCCCAACGATTGGAATTTAAGCGTGCTCTGCCCAATATACAAAATAGAGACCTCACAATCTGCGCCAACTACCGTGGGATAAGCCTCCTCAAAACAGCATATAAGGTTCTATCGAGCGTATTGTATGAAAGATTAAAGCCCACCGTCAACAAACTCATTGGACCTTATCAGTGTGGCTTCAGATCTGGAAAATCAACAACCGACCAGATATTCACCATGCGCCAAATCTTGGAAAAGACCCATGAAAAGAAAATCGACAAACATTATCTCTTCGTCTATTTCAAAGCTGCTTTCAACAGCACGAAAAAGAGCTGCCTTTATGCCGCGATTTCTGAATTTGGTATCCCCGCAAAGCTAATACGGCTGTGTAAGCTGACGTTGAGCAACATCAAAAGCTCCGTCAAAATCGTGAAGGACCTCTCCGAGCCGTTCGATACCAAACGAGGTTTCAGACAAGGCGACTCCCTATCGTGCGACTTCTTCAACCTGCTTCTGGAGAAAATATTTCGAGTAGTTCGAGCTGCAGAACTAAATAGAGAAGGTACCATCTTCTATAAGAGTGTACAGTCGCTGGCGTACGCCGATGATATTGATATCATCGGCCTCAGCACCCGCGCCGTTAGTTCTGCTTTTTCCAGACCGGACAAGGAAGCAAGAAATATGGGTCTGCCAGTGAACGAGGGCAAGACGAAATATCTCCTGTCACCAAGCAAATAGTCGTCGCACTCGCGACTTGGCACTCACGTCACTGTTGACAACGTCCGGTGTGTTTAACGGGGTACCTGCTGACGACAGCCTTACTCCACGGCACTCAAAAGTACAGCGGATCAAATCAATGCGTTGATCAGCGCCCTGAGAATGCCAAGCATTTTCAGTACCAATTGGCAGTGTGGAATGGACACACTAACCACCTTGGT
>NW_017537336.1:15851-22708 GCF_001853355.1 Bactrocera latifrons
CCCTCCCTCGTTACGCGACGACCCCTTACGCGCATCCGCTTTCTTGATGGTGGCCATGATGGCACTTCCACCACAACACCCGCTCCCTCCCTCGTTGCCACTTACAGTACGCGGCGACCCCGCACGCGAAACCGCTTTCTCAGCGGTGGCCAAGTTGGCACTCCCGCCACAACTCCCGCTCCCTACCTCAACCTTACTCCCGTCCTCTAAACGCGGCGACCCCAAACGCGCCTTACTACGCGGTGGAGACCTTACCGCTCCCGCCGTCTCCCCCTCACCGCCCGACGTGGAGTCATCCACGACTGTAGAAGCGGCGGAATCTTCGCTTCCAGCGAGGGTTTTTGTCCTCCTCTTCCGTCCAGGAGGCATCTCGCTTCCCGACTACCCTCTCAGCCGAACTGATTCGCCGGCGTACCACTAACGCAGAAGGCTCTTGATCAGAAAGATTCTGGAGCAGCTGCTCTCCAGATGCGTGCGTCTGAACGTGCTAAAAAGTGCGACCCACGCGAAGGCCCGCTCAATAAAAGCGACCACCCAAGCGGTCGATTATAGCGCGAAMGCAGTGGCACAGCCCACAACCCCAACCAGCAGTCGGATAAAGGCCACTCAATTGGCCGCCGGACGGACAATGTCCCCGTAACGGTCCGGAGTCGACCGATGTGGCGCTGAGCCGAATCGCACCGTGGGCTAAACGGTACGCCTTTACGACCGTTGGTCCTCACAGGAGTCRCAAWCTCCAACGCTAGACAGACGCCTGCACCCTTTGGGCAATCCTGTCCAGATCYTCTTGACACTGAGCCAACTAGGCGCCAGTTGCACGGCACAGAACTACTGTAAGGAAGTTCAGTCAGCAAGAATGCCAACAACACGGCGCTGCACTGGAACCGTGCAAAGCTTCCGCCAATAACAACAACGTGGATGACCACGTTGTCCGTATATACGGTAGTAATGATAAGTTACTTACCGCTATGCCCCAACGRTTAYGTACACAAAAATGCACAAAATTGTGTACCCGCACAAAACCACTCGCGGTCACTACCCCGCGAACGCACAAACAATTCCACCGGGCCGTTACGCACACGCGCCAGGCAATAACGGTGCCAGCTAATCGCGTAAACAAATAACCGCGCAAAAGAAAATCGCAAAAATAAATTCGCCGTAAGAACACTATGAAAATATCGCAACGATGCGCACGCACGTCTATCCGCGTCGACAGTCAACTAACCCAAGTGACAGTCATAACTTTGCAGTCGTAGATAATTTCGTCTATCTTGGAACCAGCGTAAATACCACCAACAATGTCAGCCTGGAAATCCAACGCAGGATAACTCTTGGCAACATTTGCTACTTCCGACTGAGTAGGCAATTGAGAAGCAAAGTCCCCTCTCGACACTGCCCAAAAACCAAACTCTATAAGTCACTCATAAGTCCCGTCCTGCTATATGAATGATTCTTGAACAATGTCAACAAGTGATGAGTCGGCATTGCGAGTTTTCGAGAGAAAAGTTCTGCGAAAGATTTATTGTCCTTTGCGCGTTAGCCACGGCGATTATCGCATTCGATGGAACGATGAGCTATATGAGATATATGACAGCATTGACATAGTTCAGCGAATTAAAAGACAGCGGCTACACTGGCTAGGTCATATTGTCCGAATGGACGGAAACATTCCAGCTCTGAAAGTATTCGACGCTGTACCTGCCGGGGGAAACAGAGGAAGAGAATCATCCACTCCTTTGGAAGGACCAGGCGGAGAAGCACCTGGCTACGCTTGAAATATCCAATTGGCGTCACGTTGCGAAAAGATGAAACGACTGGTGCGCTGTTGTTAACTCGGCTATAATAGCGTAAGTGGTGTCTACGCCAGTAAAGAAAAAGAAAAATGCTTTGCTAAAGTCCTGTTATCAAACCCGCTTAAAAAGAAAAGATCTACCAGTCTTCTGAAAAGCGACGTCGTATGAATCAAACAGCCTCAATAACAACCTTGGGTTTGTCTATTCTTAAGTAAATGTTAGATTATATTACTTATTGTTAGGCTTTGAACAAGCAGATTCAATAAGTAAAATCACAAAAGAAAACTCTGTAGCAAAATGAACATGAAATAAAAAATGTATAAGTGCAATAACTTTTAGGTATATTTTAATTTGTAATAATCGTATTTATTCAATGTTGAAAATATTGATTTGTAAGTAAGTAAGTACGTGCACGTTCTTAACTTACCCTAATATGCGGTTGAATTAGTATTTTTGCCAGTTCTCGTGATTCCAGGCGACGAGATGGTGAACACTTTCGAATAATTTCGTCACAAATTTGTTTATTATTTAAATTTGCAGGCAATATATTATCAGAAGTTGCCTGAAAAAAATTAAAGTATATTATTTATATATCATTATATACGTACATACATATGTACATTAATGTTCATATATCGCAATGTCATGAACCAGTTGTACAAAAAATTGAAGGATTAGCATTTTATAAGAGGCTGCAGAAACAAGTGTGAAAAAAACAAGTGCTAAAATTGTCTGAAACCAATTATGCATGCAAAGGTATATAGAACTTATCGAAGAATATTTTGGAAAACAATAAAGTAATTTTCGACGCTTAAAACTTGTTTTCTAATCCCGAAATATAAAATGCAACCTACTTAACTACGGATTTCCAACTTTTAAAAATTACAAATATCAACTGTAGAAGCTATGTTTGTTTTGAAATTTCTTTTATCTAAATATAGAATACCTATTCAGAAACTTTACAAAACTTTCACTATTTTTCGATTCGATTACGCACTAAGAAGTATAGCTTTAATTAAATTTTATTTCAAACGTGATAGTATTGTTTTCACTGATAAAAAGTGCATTAGTAAGAGTTGAAATACACATCCAAAAACGTGTTATGAAAAGACCTATACTGTTTGTTACAATAGATGCATATTTCAATATTCCTCGGTGCACAGTTTTTAGAAATCAAAAAAAGGGAACGATTTTTTTCGAGAGTAAAGTTATTAAAATATTTTTCTGATAACATTTGAAAATCCAAGAATGGTGCTGGATTCAAAAAATATGTAGTCGTAAAGGTATCAAAGTCTCCAGTCAGAAAACTTTACCTAGAATTGATAATATATTTTTTGCCTGGAGTTTCAAGGAGTTATGTGCAGTTATAAGGGCGAAAAAAGCGAATTTTCTAGAATTTTGTCTGAAAATACTTTTAAATTTATTGATCCAAAAATGTATATATATAGTATGGCTAGTATCCCGGAACTGTTTTAAAAAAGACGTTTTGCAATGACCACTATATCTCTGAACTGAATCCAATAAAATTAAAAAAACCAAATAGATTTTGTTAAAGTAATGCTAAATCTAGTAAAGTAATCGAAGGAATAACCGAAAAGAAATCTTTCGACAAAACAGCGGTTTCTCAAAAAAAAAATTTTTTTTGCCAACATTTCGGCCTTAAGTTAGAAATAAAACAAAACGGTTGAAAAAAATCTTCGTTTAATTACTAAAATACATATTTAAGGAGCTCGTGCTACAATTTGAGAATAATCGGTTTAGCCGTTTTCGACCAATATTAGACACGGACTTTGAAAACACCATTTTGAGAAAAACGTGTTTAAAGCTTTGAAACTCCTTTTCAATTTTTATATGTACATTAATAAATCGATATATTTTAATTTTAACTGTATATAACTATAGCGAAAACGTGCTTTTGGATAGTGTTTACTCTTCCCAAAAGCAATTTGGTTAGACACATACGTTTTAATCTAGCTGAATACAATTGAATAAAAGTGTTACCCATAATTCTCGCACTGTTTGTGTATACTGAAAGTGTTTAATTTAGTCCTTTTAAAAATCTAAATATCATCAGTTCCCATCGTGAACTCAGAGTGCGATCACAGACAAAACTTTCTATACTGTATATAAAAGCACATCCACATTTTGTCTGTGTATTTTTGTAAACAAATAATTTTTGTAAGTTGTGACTGTCGGTATGTGTGATAACGGCGGAGGCTGGCGAAACACGCCCAAAGAAAATAAATGCAAAACTATTGAAGTACATTACACCAGTAGTTTTAAACAGAGGTTTCCTTGTTACTCATTGTCAACAAACTCCCTTTTGATCTCGCATACACGGAACTCGAGTAGAGTCATTCCTTTTCATAAAATTTTCTCAAAACTTTGTTATTGTTGTAACGGCATGATTCTGCCGAGTTGACAGTCCTTGGCCGGATAAAAATCCGGGTCCGTTCCGGTTTTCGTAGACCCGACTGTCGCAAAACTTTTGTTTGGTTCGGCTACGCTAAACTTAGCGTGTGTTGCATAGTTCGTTTGATTGTTGGTACTCACATTTTTCTTACAAGGAATTACCATGAAAGTGGTAGAACAATACATAGAATACCTGCTACTAATATTGTCAAGGCAACATTTATGACGGGAATTCGATAATTTATCGAGAAGTTTTAAACACCCGTATTTTTTTCGCTATTGCTTTTCCTTTTTCTTCAGTTTTTAAGAACATTCCTCTTATACTATGCATGGAACATAGATAAAAAATATTAAAATTGCAAACAAGTGGTATATACCCATTTGAAACCGAGAGCTATGCAACCATGAATATAATTTCAAAATTAAAAAAATGCTAAGCTGCGTAGGATCAAACTGTTACGAATAAGAATACAAAATGTGCCACCCGAGTAAAAGTGCCGGCCCCTTTGTCTTTCGTCCCCGCCCACAAAACAAAAACCATTTGGACGACAAAAGAGTTGGGGTGTGAACCGGCACTTACTCTCCACAAAATCAAACAAACTAAACCAGGTCTTCTAGCAAACGGTGTTATGATTATTTCATTATGGAGAAATTGCCATTTAAAAAAAAAAGTTGCTGAAACTTTTTGTTTTGGTATTTTAATTGATTTTAGTATTATGTTTAAAAAAAAAAGAAAAAAATTATACATTTTTTATTTTTATTTTTCATTTGATACAACTGATCGGAAAAGAAAAAATCGAAGCAAGACTTTACACTGTACATATCCCCACAGGAAAAAATGTAACGGTGCAATATCACGCGATCTTGGTGGTCAGTCGACAAAGTCAAAAATTAAATTATTTGCTCACCGAAATGTTTTCTCAATAAGTCCATTGATTATGCGATGTGTGGGGAGTGGCGCCGTGTTGTTAAAACCAAAAGTCGCCGAGATGACGAGTTTAAATTTCATGCATCAAACAGTCGGTTATCATGGCCGATGATTCCGCCGGCCCACAAACCAAACCAAAACGTTATTTTTCCTGAATGAAATGACAGATTTTGATTTTTTTTTTTTTCAGGTTGCTTTTCGTCCCAAATGCCGCAATTTTGCTTGTTTCAATACCCATTAAGACAGGTGTGGGCTCAAAATATCGGATTACGTTCACTCTTAACTCAACTCAGCTGAATTTGGAACCCAAGTTCTATGTTCATATGTTAGTAGGGTGTTCTGATCCGATCGATGGGAATATGGGAATATAGGTTATACAAAAAAAGGATGTTTTGTTTTTATCTTCTTTTAAAAGTTATATATTGTACATTATACTGAAGGGAATAGATTTTATTTCTAAAATGGTTTAATTGTCATTATAGTTTCTATTATCATAGTTGTTTGCAAATTTAAAAGGATGGAAAATATTTGATATATGTACATTTTCTAGATTTCTTTTAATAAATTTTTGTTCTGCTTTGTATCTAACGCTTCTAAAATTTTGAATGAAACTTTCTCCTTGTTTTTAGGTAATTTTCCTTTCTTGTATTATATTTCGAAACGATCTTCAATTTGATTTTTCTAACCCAATTTTAATTATGCTATATTTAATTTTGTTATTTTGAACATCTAGAGGCGTAGCTTTTATTGTGATATGAAACGAATTGAATAGTATTTGGAACTTTTTCTTCTAAGAAGTAAAGTAAGGTAATAGTATTATTTTTTCTACATCTGAATTTTCCGTACGGCTATGTAGTTTTGTTGCATGAAACTCTATATTTTCTCTATTTAAAAAATCACGGTTACATTTTGAATTAAATTCATTATCGAAAACAAACTTTTTATATGGCCTTCTAGCGGCTAAATGGAAAGAAATTACATGTTTTGAATGTTTATCGATAAATATTATAAATGACTGTGTACATAAGTATCTATATGAACAATTTCATTATCTGTATTTGTGTTTCGGATATTTTAAATTTAAATTTGATTGAATTTCTATAATTTTTTTCCATCATTACATATGCCGCAATTATTTATTATTTGATGGATTTTAATTTTTAGTTGTTGATGGTAAATTTTATACTTTATTCCCTCGGAAGTTGGAATAATGCCTGAATGTCCTACTTCGATTTTATGGAAAAAACGGTACTCTCTCTCTTTAGTTCGTATTCATCTTCGATGTGTTTGGCAAAGTTTGTACAATTTTCAAAGAAAATATTTTGATTATTTGCGTAAGTATTTAAAAGTATTTGTTCTACTTCATTATGTTCTTTTCCATTAAGTTCAAAATATATAGCGATCTTACGTTTTTTTCAAAATGTTTATTTACAATATTAATGACGTTGTCAGAGTTAATATCTCATATATCGATAAAAATGCGTTTGTTTTTAAAAATATTTTCTTTTTATTTTACTTCGACTAAAATTAATTGCTGTTTGAAACGATTTATTACTGTATTGAGAATGTGAAAGTGATTATAAAGATTTTTTTCGTGAGAATAGCTAGTTTTGACTTCTATTGAAAGCATTGTTTGGTCTTGTTGTTCACCAGCGTTTAACTCTTTTATGTTCAACATTTTGAAAGGACTGTTCCCAAATTTTCGGAATTCACCATGTTTATTT
>NW_017537336.1:24785-68756 GCF_001853355.1 Bactrocera latifrons
CTGCGAAAGATTTATGGTCCTTTGCGCGTTGGCCACGGCGAATATCGCATTCGATGGAACGATGAGCTGTACGAGATAAGCGACGACATTGACATAGTTCAGCGAATTAAAAGACAGCGGCTACGTTGGCTAGGTCATGTTGTCCGGATGGACGAAAACGCTCCAGCTCTGAAAGTATTCGGCGCAGTACCCGTCGGGGGAAGCAGAGGAAGAGGAAGACCTCCACTCCGTTGGAAGGACCAAGTGGAGAAGGACCTGGCTTCATTTGGAATATCTAATTAGTGCCACGTAGCGAAAAGAAGAAACGACTGGCGCGCTGTTGTTAACTCGGCTATAATCGCGTAAGCGGTGTCTACGCCAATCAAGAAGAAGAAGAATTTGAAAACCGTCAAAATGTCGGACTTGGTAGTTCTAGTGTTAAATATAGGTTACTTTTAAAAAAATTGGCTAAAATAATTTTGTAGTGCCATACTTATTCTCAATGAATCTGGTTCATGTTACCAAATAACGAAAAATTATTAAGTTTGCCAAGTGGTATTTCGTTCCTGGGTAAAACTATAGTCTGTAAATTTTACAAAAACAAATTACACGTAAAAACTACTGAATTGCCAAAGTTCAAAGTGACTCTAAATATTAGCTAATTGTGTCATTGTGGAGCAGAGCGAGTAGATAAAAAGACAGCTAAGCAAAGAAGTCATCAACACGACTCAAACAAAAACTTTTTTAAACCCCAGCCAGTAACAACTTACAATATAAAAGACTACTTAATAACCAAACATTCATGTCCAAATAGACAAATCAATGGGTAGCATCATGTGAATATATCAACTGTCTGGCAAATTCTAATGTGACAAAAGACTGTGAAAGCAAATTTAAATGTGTTTACCGTTAACGACGACATCATTCATTGCTTCATATTACCAATTTCCAAAATATAAAGCAAAATTACATATATCCATAAAACCCACCGGGTTAATCGCTACAACCAAATCAGGAACAACTATGTTGGTCAAAAGCAGCAAAACTTCAAGTTCTTCATTCAGAAATCAGAAAAAAACATTTTTTTTTTTAAATATTTTCAAGCAAACACTTTTGTATTAGATGCTTGTGATACCGCTGACTGTATTTATTATTAGACAGTGACTAAATATGTATCTCACATTGTAGTTGAAGGTATCCTTTATAAACACAAAACATAATCTTTGGATCGATTTAAAGTGGTCAGGTGACTGAAAAAATATGTCCATTTATAAATTATGTTGAAAATATTTCGAATAAATATTTAAACAATCGGCTGAGCAAGTTCTGAGAAATAGAAAATTACCTCAGACCATTCAGTCTTCACAAGAAAATCAAGAGTGCGAAAAATATTAACCACAAAAAATGGAACGAAGAAGTTCGTTGTGCAACTTATATTCAAGCCAAACTTTCTTGAAATTATTGCACTGGGTCCTCTAGAACCTCAGCTATTCACCAATTCCTAAACATAGAAAAGAGCTTCACAAAGAAAGGCGAACTTAAATCAGCTTCTAACAATGTGATGGAAGAATATATCGACCTAAATCATGTGGAAGAAACTGGACCAAATGAAAAAATAACAAAAGGTGGGTATTTATCCTTTTATCTTCTACATCATGGAATAGTTAGGCCAGATAAAATAGCAACAAAGGTAAGAGCGATTTTTAATGCCTCAAAGCGTACAAGCTCAGGTAAATCACTAAATGATATATGAAATGGATATATACATAGCCAACAATACAACTTGATCTCCTGTTGCTCATATTAAACCAACTCATGTTTAATACTATTCTTATAGCTAAAAGAACATAACATTCTCAATGCAAAAAATTGTGAATCTAGTTTGCCTTTAGCAGCTTCTGTGATACAATCACAAATGATATTTTAGCAGCACTCAATTCAGCCGGATTCACGCTAAAGAAGATAACTTCAATCATAACAAAACACATAAAACAGGAAGATTTATTAGTACAACAAAACCGTATGAATTCAACGGAATGCGATAACAGATAACACAGCTCTACAAAAAATGATTTTTTTGTTGCCCTGGATATCTGTGAAAATTTTTATGTTTTCAAGTGTCCAGATCCCGAATATATATATATGAAAGTACTGAATATGCTCTTATTTTTATGCTTTTCACAAATCTTATAATTTGAACATTAATCAGCTTTTTATTCATAACAATCGATTTTATCAGTCATGATTAGACTTCTGCACAACTTTTTCGCGCATGCAAACATCACGTGATCCCTACTCTTAGCGATCCCCACCCTTTGCTCCGCAGAACAGCTGAGATCGCAGTTATTCGACAATACGAAGTACCTCTACGTGAATCTAAATAAGTTCTGATAAGTTAATATTTCGTTTCAATCACTGCACATATTTAAATATACATATGTATATTTGTTTAATCTTTTAAAATATGAGTTCGTCAAGAAGAAAGTGTAAATATAGTACTGATTTGTTTTGTTATATTTGCGGTGTTTTTTAAACAAAACAAACAACAACGAAACATCACAGACTTTGTTAAGGAGGTTTACACTGAATACTTCGGTTTTAAAATGGACAAACTAGAAAAGCATGGGTTTCTTATAAAGTTTGTAAGTTATGCGTTGAGTCTTTACGGTTATGGAAAAAACGAGAACGTTCTGGATTAGACTTTGGTATTCCGATGATCTGGATGGAGCCTACAAATCATTTTGATGATTGTTACTTTTGCGTTGTTGATACTAAAGGTTTTAATCGCAATCAAACCTGGAGATATCCAGATTTACAATCTACAAAATGTCCTATACTACACAGTGAAAATCTTGCTCGGCCTATTTACGTTCCAAAAGTAATTCGAATGCCCTCAGAGACAACGATGTCTACAAGTGGAAGTGAATGGGAAGGTGAAACATCTACGCCCAAGCTAGTTTCTGAAAATGAACTTAGTGACTTAATACGTGATCTCTATTTATCAAAAAAAAATGATTAGAATTGTTAGCCTCAAGATTGAAGAAAAAAATTTGAATGAAGTGATACAGGAGACGAGAAAAAGAGTTATTGCAATTTTTTAGTGAAGATGAAGGTCTGGTGTACTGTAATGATATCGCGAAACTACTTTTAGACATGGGTTTAACAGAATATAAACCTACTGCGTGGCGACTTTTCATTCACAGTCCTAAAAGAAGTTTGAAATGCGTTTTACTGCACAATGGTAATAAATTTGCCTCTATTCCAATTGAACATTCAACAAAACTCAAAGAGGAGTATGCAAATGTAAAATTTGTTTTAGAAAAAATGAAATACTCGGAACATTAGTGGCCGATCTGTGTAGATTTGAAAATGGTTAATTTTTTACTCGGTTAACAGAGTGGATACCCGTGCTTTATTTGTATGTGAGACGGTAGAGCAAAGCAACATCATTGGAATCAAGATGTTTGGCCTGTGCGAGATTCTTTAAAGGTCGGTAAAGCCAATGTAATCAGAGAGCCATTGGTAAGCAGCGACAAAATCATACTCCCACCTTCACATATTAAGTTAGGAATGATCAAGCAATTTGTAAAAGCATTAGACAAAGCTGGAGACTGTTTTAATTACATTTGCAGAAAATTTTCTAAGCTAAGTATAGAAAAGCTAAAAGGTGGTATTTGATGGTCCTCAAATACGGCTAATGATGAAAGATTCTGATTTTATCAAAGTCATGACTGTTCCGGAAAGTAAAGCTTGGGAAAGTTTTGTATTGGTAGTCGCAGAGGCTTGGACGATGTCAACAACGGATGAGTCGACGTTGCGAGTTTTCGAGAGAAAATTTCTGCGAAAGATTTATGATCCTTTGCGCGTTGGCCACGGCGAATATCGCATTCGATGGACCGATGAACTGTACGAGATATACGACGACATTGATATAGTTCAGCGAATTAAAAGACAGCGGCTACGCTGGCTAGGTCATGTTGTCCGGATGGACGAAAACACTCCAGCTCTGAAAGTATTCGACGCAGTACCCGTCGGCTAAAGCAGAGGAAAGGGAAGACCTCCACTCCGTTGGAAGGACCAAGTGGAGAAGGACCTGGATTCACTTGGAATATCTAATTGGCGCCACGTAGCGAAAAGAAGAAATGACTGGAGCGCTGTTGTTAACTCGGCTATAATCGCGTAAGCGATGTCTACGCCAATCAAGAAGAAGAAGTCGAAAATTTCCTAGGTAATCATAAAGCACCAAATTATGAAACAATTGTGCAAAATATGCTGACAAATTTTCAGACTCTAGGAGCAAATATGAGTATAAAGTTAACCTATCTTCGCAATCATCTAGATAAATTCCCGGATAATTTAGGGAATTATAGTGAAGAACAGAGAGAGCGGTTCCACCAGGATCTAAAAGTGATGGATGAACGGTATCAGGGTCGCTGGGATTGTCACATGATGGCAGGTTACTGCTGGTACTTAAAATGAGATTGTCCAAAGAAGAATTATAAAAGAAAAGCTAATAAAAGGCATTTTAAGGGAATACAGTATAAGTGTTTAACATTTTTTTCTCTATTTACTTCAACGTTTGTTAATCTTTCAAAATAAAACTAATATTTTCAACATTTATGTAATTTTATTTCTTGTTTTCCGATTTTTTTAAATTAAAAYGAAAATAAAGATTTTAAAAAAATTGAGAGCAATTCTTACAAAATCATTGATAGTTTCGTGAATTGTGAGCATAAATATATCTAAAATTAATCTCATATCCAGGGCAACAAAACCACTTTATACCAGTGTAATCTGTTATATACTATTGAGTCTATATCTGCAATTTTTGCCATAACCTAACGACACATACTCTCTTCGGTGGCAAAACTTTTCGACATCTTAGGATGGCTTTCGCCAATAATGATACATTCAAAAATTCTGGCCCGCCACGACTTGAACTGAATGTTGGCCATGTGATAGGAAAATTAGTTTCAATGGTTGAAGCTTATCTTAAAGTAACCGATAACAAATTCTATCTTTGGTCGGACCCAGAAATCGTTTCAGCCTGGTAAGAAAAACCACCCYTTACTTAGATGACTTATGTATTTAAGCATATATTACAAATACTGGACTTATATGACCCTGAAAAATGACAACACATACTCTGGTGGAATGGTCAATCGTGGCTAACGGAATCACACGATTCCTGGCCAAAATCCTAGCTTGCAATATAATGCCATTGGAAAGTCGAATAATCGACTTTCATATCACGAAAGACGACGATGACGTTTCAAAGATTATACCAAACTATTCTCTCCCACAACTTATGCACTGAGATCTGCTCCTCATACTTATCAGTGGAAACAATAAACTAAACTATCCCATCTGAAACATACATTTACTTTTAAAGGTTTATTTCTTAGTGCGCAACCGAATCGAAAAATTGTGAAAGTTTTGTGTTTGATTTTGAATAGGTATTATATTTATGTGCTTCTCACTGTTTTAGGTAAAATACATTTTTAAAAACATAATAGCTTTAACAGTTGGTATTTGTAATTTCTATAAGTTGAAAATACGATGCCTTCTAGAGGGATTAGAGAACAAAAGCAACTTTATTGTTTTTCAAAATGTGCTTCATTAATATTTGTATTCTTTTGCATCTGTTTGACCCAGTTTGCGAAGCACTTTTGCCATTCTGATTGACCGCCGAAACATGCGATTTAAACGCATCAATCAAAAAGAATGCATTTGGTGCCAAGTCAAGATTTTACGGTGTATTACTTATCAAATCAATGTACAAAAATGCAGTTGTGTTTATTAAACAAGAAAAACCGTTAACCTTAAAACATGATTTCGATTGTTCCGTTATTATTGTAGCCGATCTGAGCAATTCCTTTGTATATTAAATTATTGCTTTAAATAAAACTAAAAGCTTATATAATAGCTAAATGCTATAGTGGTCTTATATTAGACCCTTGGAGAGAAAACAACGGAAAGATCGACTCAGACCGTCATACTTATTTTTTAAATATATATTTTATAAGGTCTTTCCTTTTTTGTGTTATAATTATTGTGTAAATCGTAAAAATGTTGATTTAAAATTCCTTATTCGAAAAAATCATGAATGGATAACAATCAAATTTGGTATTTGTACTCACTTGGTTTTATTAAAATTATATTAAAGTCATTCCTAAACGAAAACACTGTGATTGTGTCTTTAATTGATGTGGGAAACGTCAACCAGAAGATCCTAATTCTTCATATTAGGGGTATGAAATTTAGACATATTCCATTCACATTGAGTGGTAAACCACATAATTTTCATGAAAACACGGGGATATAATTTCATTAAAAAGTCTTAAAGCCAAGAGTAAAGTCGGAAATCACTATAAATGCTATGTATATTGGGAGCAGAGTAAGGGACGGCCTGATTTCACTAACTTTTGACATTGCTCAGCTATATCCAAGAAGTTTTTTTCCAGCAACCCTCAACCCAGTATCATACATTTTCGGCATCAGACTATATCTATAATGTATATCCAATGTTATGTATTATGTTCAGATATCTTACCGGATGTTTGGAATTCTTATGTTAGATATATATATATATGATAGTTTTTATTTATTTTTGCCATTACCAGTTATTATGAATGAAAGGTATCTCTTATGCCATCACCATTTAATTTTTGGTACGATTCCACCCATTTTTGGCACACAGGCATATTATTATCTGATAAGGATTCTCATTAAGTTTCTATAATATAAAAATATAATATATAACACAGATTTTATTTTTGATAAAAAGTTCGCAATAGAAACATTATCTTCGGTACCTGGGGGCTTGAACGGTTTAAGTCCGGGCACAATTCCTTTTTCTTTGGATTAAAAAGTATATGGGGTTATAGGTACCGCAAACGCTTAGTTTACGAGATATTCGACCTTAAAGTTCGAAAATTCGCTAAATTCAAACATTTCAAGAAGCTATTTCACCGCATTAAAATCACTTTATTCACATTTTGCGCTTCAAATTAACTAAATTACACTATAAACTTTTAAATAAACCCACATTTTACACTTTTAACAGATTTTTTACCTAAAAATCTTTATTGTAAAAATTAAATTTTACACTGCCATGTGATGATTAGGCAATTCGCCGAAACTCCTCTTTTTCGTAAAAATTCCTCTACTCATGCATATGGAGATTTTCTTTTTTAAATTTGTTAAGCAAATAAGTATTATTATATACATGTATTAGTAATATTATATAATAATATTACGTATTAAAGTGTAAAGTATACAAGTACAGTACGAAAATTAAAATTTTGTTTCAATATGAGTGCATCATAACTAAAAAATATAACCTCTTTATAACAAAAACTCAATATATTTTTTTATTTTTACCGCAGAAAGGAGTACTACGCGAAAGTATTTCAGTCACCCCGGGTATTTGCTCGGCCAGGGTAATTTTTTTTTAGAGCACTGCCGAAAGCCTTCAACGTAGAGAGGAGTCTACGCGAAAGTACTTCAGTCACCTCGGATATTCGCTCGGCCAGGATTATTTTTTTGAGGATAGTATTAAATTGTAATTTGTATATAAAAATGTTATATACAATCATATAAATATTATAATATTATCACACGATTTTACTTATATGTGTTTATTAAATATAAATCATTCATATATGTATGTACATGGAAAAGTGTTTACATATTAAAGTTTAGCTTGAAAAATCTTCTTTATAAGTGATTTTTAAATTACTAAATTTAGCTGAAAAATTACAAAACAAATGTGAAATGTGAGCTTATTTCGATGCTACATACATATAAAAAACAACAATTTAGAGAAACATAGAAAATAACATGCATTCTTAGTACAAATTTTTGAATTTTTAAACGTGAATATTTCAAAAAGTATTAGTTATTTTAATATTGTTTTTGGATATTTCTCCTCTGGAGAAGCCCCCCTATCCGTACATACCCCATTTCCACAGAAATTCGGTTTTTTTACCCCTCCGCCAAAGTAATCGGCCAAAGTCCGATATGGATGATTTTGGGTTCAGTATTCGTACTAAGTTTTAGATTCATTCATTTTTGTTTAATTAAATATTGGAAAGTGAAATAATCAGATGGAAATTAAAATTGTGTTATCTGAGAAGTAGTAGTTTGATTTCGTCCAATTTCAAACTGTTATAACTGTGACAGACATATGGTAACAGTACTAAAAAGGATTTGTCCAAAAAGTAGTAGGACTGACTCGGTTTAAAAAATTTATTGAACCAAGCGTTAGGATTCTTTAAAAACTTTCACTTTTTCAAATCTTCTGCGTCGATGCAATGCTGCCAGTGCGATTTCCAAGCATTGAAGGCGTCACGGAAGGCATTCTCTGGAATAGCCTTGAGAGACGAAGTGCATGCTGCTTTTATCCCATCTGGTGTTTCAAAACAAATGGAAGATTGCCTCTTTGTCTCGGGATCATACTCAAAGACCCATAACTAGTAAACGTTTACATTATTCAAAATTTGGGGTTACTTTCACACACGTTCAAAATTTCTTGACACATTTCCACTCGCCGCAATTTCTGGTCGTCAGTGAACACTTTTGGGACCGTCTTCCCGTACATTTTGCGCATGTTAAATGAACCATAGATTTTGTTAAACTTAACATCTGGGCGATTAAACGAATACTTAGTTGACTATATGAGTTTAAAACTTGCTGCACAAGATTCACATTGTCGGTGTCTTCATCAGCGACCTCTTCCCGGCCCGGCCTGGTGCCACCGAAACACACCACTTCTTGCTAAGGCTATATCTGGGTAAGCCTGCTTGATCATATCAAACGTCTCTGGAGCAGATTTACCAAGTTTCGCACAGAATTTAATCGCGTACCTCTGCTCTAATGAACGTTGCATTTTCGGCCTACACCGCTCACAGAAATACCGCTCACAGAGACAGCCGCTCGTTCGTTAGCTGTACTTTGAATGTGTATCACCAAATACCAGCGCGTTACTATGAGAGAAATGTATTCTATTCTTGGTAACAAATGAAATGGATAACAACAGATTTTTAAAATTATTTTTTGTTTTTTTTTTTTCTTTTTTTGTTTGGAAAGACATGAAATGCTTTATTTTTTTGTTTGTGAAGAAAATTCATAATTCTACTATTTGTGTTTACTACAATTAATTTGCATATCTGTCATAGGCAATACATAGGAATGTCAGAGCTATGTTACTTATGTATGTATTCACCGAATTTTGTCGAGCAGGTCCCGTGATATGGCTTTTCACCTTGTGTCTTGTGTAAAATTTTATGTTTCTGACCCATTTTTATTTATTGCACTTTTAGTAAAGTTACATGCAGAGTAAGTGGAACATTTTTACAGTGTTAGCAAGGGTGCTTAAAGGCTTTGTCCTGAGCGAATACAACTATTATGATTTTAATGGTTTGGGAGATATGTACATCAAAACTTTAGAGGGCGGAGTCATACCTTTTTAAAAATGTTTCTCCATAGGTGTCACTTCCAATGCGATCCCCTGTGTTAAATCATCGTAACATATTTAAATTTAGTGCTCAGATAAACTAAAAACGTTTTCGTTTAATGAGGTTTATAACTTATATTCCATTTTTGGCAAAGAACTCAATGAAAACTATTTCGTAAAATTGTTTGGGTCTACGAAAACATGAGCCGAAGCTGAAAAAACTACGTCAAAGCTTGTCAAAAAATTTAACAAAACTATTATACTCTGTAGCAACTTGTTGCAAGAAAATAAAAATCGGCGAGGAAATTCTACCCAGATCTCACATGAAATACTTTAGAAAATGAAATTAAATGACATCTAAACTATATATACATTACATTAAAAAAAAAACAATTTTGTCAATTAGCACAAGATTTGTAGCAATTCTTGTTCCAATTCAGTCTTAATTGGTTGCAAAAATAACATTTTTTTATCAAAACATTAGCTAAAAATAAACCTTAGTGGTCAGAGAAATTTAATCACTTAATACACACTATTCTTTTCTTCAAGTAAATCAAATAAAATTTTCGAATTTTTTCAAATCGAAATTTTCGCTTTGAAGGTCCAAACGAGTTTTCATCAGTACAAAAAAAAATATCAATTTGTTAATCACATGTCACAGACTTTAATATGTCACTAAGTTATTGTTATATAATATTAATTGCTTCATGTAAAACTAAAATGCTTAGTAATCCACAATTTTCTCGCCACATTAAGCGCACGATTGCCTCTCATGACTGTGGTTTAGTTGGTATGAATAGTAGTAGTTCGAAAACATGAAGTATGATTTGTTTAAGCGAACAAATCTTAAGATTACCTATCACTGTAAATACCTCTGATAAAAAAGATTGCCTACCAACCATACTACCAAAAGCTAATGAAACTATAAAACGCACTGCTACTTCATGGACTGCCAGTGAAAATACAGCAGTATCAAAAAGTGGTTAACTATAGTTAAATAAATTCTATTATACGTGTGCTTTCATTGAAATTAAATCTGGGAAGCATATTATGGACGCCTATATCTAAAAATATATGTTTTGCTTGGGTCAGTGAACCTATAAAGTATATACATTTGAGTCCCAATAGATAATTCGAAATGGCAATCGAATGTTTTTTACGAATTACACAAGTACTTGATTTAACAATATTTCCATTTAAGTTTTAAATTCTTGATTGCTTGATGTTTTTTTCTTAGTTTTTTTATTTCGTTCTCCAAACTGATTAGGTGGTCAAATGTCATAAACATTAGGTGTTGAAAAAAGTTTTAATTGAGAAAGTGAGTTATATGTTGGTTAACATTTTATCTCGAGTGTATATGCGAAAAATCTTCCAATATATCGTTATCTGTCGACATACCAGATACATTCATGTTTACAGTAAATAATACACACTCTTTCTTTAGGTTCGGACTGCAAACAGATATTTTTCTTTTAATAACTCCCCCAATAGGAACATTGATTGCTTTGACGCCATTGTGCAAACCACAAAAGTAGAAACTTTTATAAATCCGGAAATTCTGCATGTTTTCGCCCTTTTGGTTTCCTAGAAGAGAATGCTTCCAGACACACTCTTTTTTTTTTGTAGAATTGATGGTATGGTTGTTGATGCCGCCCCCACCCAATTTCTTTTGCCACGTCTGTATCGGCAGAGCAATCTTTTCTTTTCCTCTTATTCGAACTTTTTTCGAAGTTTTTAATTCGCGCGCAACTAAACAATAACTAAAAAAGTTGCGCGGTCTCTCCTTTTGCGACCGCTCACCGATCCAGTGTGTTTCCAATTTATTATATTTAAATATATTTATTATAAGAAACCCTTTGTTTTTTATTTAACATTTTGTGGAATAACTTGCGCCGACCGTTTTCCTACGTCCAACCACAACTACGCAACGAGCGAGCACCGTGCTCCACCACCCGAATTATCATTGGTCCTTCGAGCCGGATAACAGGTAACATTTTAATTAAAGTGAAAGTGCATAATCTGCCCGATTTAGCAACTCGCAGGTTACAACCAAACATATTTTGGATTTGTGCTCTGCAAGCTATAAGGCAATAGATTGGTTAATTTGSGMATAAGTTAATATGTACAAAACCTATTGTGCTGTGTGAAGTGGAGACCAAAACTTATTTTTGGCACTCTAMCCACAAAATCAACGCACAAGTCTGCAGGTAGTATTGTACTTCATTWAAGTACAACAATAAATACACCTGGCAAATGCACTAATTATTTCACATTGCATATAAAACAAAAAAGAAGCCACACTGTTATCCGAATAACATTATAAATTTCTTGGACGCACAAAATCGTCTGGAGCGTCAACAATCTCTCTCGGTTTGTGCTTTCTTGTGGTTAATTTGAGTCTAGTAGCTCCACTCTGCCTTTCCATATATTGCTCGAATAGCAATAAAGGCAAGCAGCAATAACGCAGCTGCAGTTTTGCGAGTGCAAACAAAAAAAAACAATTCAAAGAAAAGTGAAGTGAGCGACAGGCAAGAAGAGCAGCAAAGGCAAAGCAGTACAGGCCAAGCGGAAAAAAGAAGAGCAGCAAAGCCAAGCAACACGGGCATAGCAGCAAATTGAGGACAGCATAGGCAAAGCAGCACAGGCTAATCAGCAAAGGGAGAACCATCCCAACAAACAAATGAGTATAGTGGTGAAATCGAAATCGTTCGAAAATAACCCATTGAACAAAAGTGAAAGTGAATAGTGGATGTACATTAAATAAGTGCTTGTGATTTTTATTTGTATTTGTATTCGCATTTAAATAAAGCAATTAAGCACACATCAATTTTGTTTGTGTCATCCGAAGACTAGGCGTGCAAGTGCATTGGGACGATTACCCAGCAAGCACATAAAAATTAAAAAAAATATATATACTTTGAGAAAATACTTTACTCAATTTATTACTTTTTTTTCTTTCGAAATCTCACGCTTCATAAAGTAAAAACGTACTGCCTATCATCAACTCAATTTTTAGTTTGTCCGTGACTTCTGCAACTTTTGAACTTTTTTGCAACATATTTGCAAATATTTTTAAATTTTAATTTCAAAGTTTTAKATCCGATTTTGTGCAACATTTTTGCAGTTCCGGTTCAATTTTCAAAACAATGGAATCMATCAGAGCATTTATCACAGCTGCAGACGCTCTACTGGAGTTTGGGGAGTCTTTTACTCCAACAGCAAACAACCAAAGCGCTTACTCTCTTGAAGTACAACAAACTGAACTGAAATCTCAGTGGGCAGAGGTAAAGTCAGAATACAAGTTGTGTTTGCCAAAAGTGGATCCTTCCGACAAAAACTCAATTGACGACATTAAGCTTAAATATTCAAGCTGTTACCACGCTTATGTGCGTTGCGCGGCCTTGATGGGCGAACATATGCACAACCTCGTGGCGTTCAACCAAAGCCCAACTTCAAATTCTACGGTGATTCAACCTGAACGGTTACAACAAACTGTAGAACCCGTGAGGTATTCTATCAATTTACCGCCATGTGATACYGARATATTTCATGGCGATGTTTTACAATGGCCCTCATTTAGGGATTTATTTTCTGCTATATATGGCCTATCTCCGGTTATTCCATTTAAATCAAAAAAACGCGAGGTGAGGCAAAAGCTATTGTTTCGAAAGCGCCACTGCCGAATGACGGATTCGCATTGGCTTGGAATAATTTGTTGTGTAGATATGAAAACAAGCGAGTGCTTGTCAACACACAACTAAATTTATTGTTCAAGCTTCCGCACACTTCTACAGAATCTGAGACCGAACTCAAAAATTTACAGCGGGAGATAAATAGCTGCATATCAGCTTTACAAATACATAGCATCAATGTAGATAGCTGGGATGCCATATTCACGTATTTGTGTTCTATCCGACTACCGGACTATACACTGTCGCTTTGGGAACAATCTCTGGATTCGGATTCAGAGATCCCAAAATAGGTCAATGGTTAATCCAGCGATATTGAGTTTTTTTGGCAATTACATTTTTTTGTTCCATTATCAATGGCTGAAATAATGTTTAGATTTTGCGCAACTGACAACGTCTTTTGGGTACGTTTTTGTGCTCAAACTACGCAGAAAGTCAGAAAAACACAAAACTCAACATGCACAACGACATAATGCCTGTATGGCAATATGCAAACCCTATCATTGATTTAACGACAAGAAATTTTCATTATTACATTACGATTATAAAAGGTTATGAAATAAAATTTCGATTTATAAGAGGTTGTTTGCGTCTGTTGTTATTTGTCTGTATTTATGCGAAGTAGTCCAGCAGTTTTTGAGATATCGAACACAAATTTTAGCATGTTGTTCTCTCCCTGCTGCTGCTCATTTGACAGAATAATAACGAGCTACATACATATAGCTGCCATTGAAATGCTTGTATGGAAGCTTTTTCTTCTGACAGATATCTTCACGAAATTTGGCATGATTTATTAAGGGGTTATATCCACTTGCGAGGCAGAAAAAACGCGTTTTTTGTGAATTTTTTCCAAAGAGGCATTTTATTTTATACATTAATGGTAAAAATGTACTTAAACAGAATTTAATGTCACTTCAAGGTGGCTTAAAAATCAAAATTATTGTCCAAAACCTTAATCCTTCGATCATTACCTGAAAAATATATCTGAGTAAGCCGTGTGAGAATTTCAAACCGATCGGTTTAGTGGTTTCGGTGTATTTTCCTCACCGATTTTGAAAACACGGGTTTGAGATAAACGCGTTTAAAGTCTTAATTACTGCGCCCTTAGCCTATACCTGACCTCGAGCGTCCACCTTTTCAAGGTTGTATCTCTGAAACTTTTCGATAGATTTTTTGAAAACCACATGTGGATATAACCCCTTAACTAAAGTAATAACGCAATTTCCGAAGAAATTTTTTAGATTGGAACTCTATAGCTTATAGCTGCCATACAAACTCAACGTTTGGAATAAACTGAAAGCTTTTTCATTTGAAAAATAGTTCAGATCAACGTATTTTTAGTTATTCTGAAAACCACGTTGTTGTACTTTTTATTGATGATGTTGGCGTGCATCTTGACGTGATTTAGACAKCACCTAAATTACAAAATATAGTTTAAAATAAATATAACTAAAATAGAAAGTATATTACGATGCTAGTAAATACTGATTAAGTGCCGCAATATTAGTTTTACTGGTAGTTTATATCAAGGTTTAAAGGTTTAGCGGATATTCGCTGGCTTTAATAGTTCTATTTTGAAAAACCTTACAACTGATTTGTGAGGTTATTCTTGCAGAAACCTCACAAGAAAAAACACAAAAAAACTCACCACAAGCGGTGAAAAAGCACTTTGCTGTGTACCAGCTGTTTTACAAAAACAAACAAGACAAAATAAAGAAACCTAGAAAAATGTGGTATTCTAAGTCTATTAAATTTGGTGCATAGGCAGTAATTTCATTTATTTTTAGGATTTACATAAGTGAAAGAACCCAGGGACAACTGCAGCATTACAGCGTATTATTCAAACATAAATTTTTATTGCATGCCGTTAACATCACACTGAGTGAACGAGCTTGACGAAACGGGCATAAGACAGCGACACGGACATTAACGGACGCTCACTCCTGAAATAAGAAAAATATAAAGAAGTTACCTTTTTCGTAATTATGATAACTATGGACAAGTTGTACGGACTGCTGTTGTTATACAGTGCAGTGCATTCGTGGCGATTTAAATGGGGCGGTTGAGAGCAGCGGCGTGCTATTAATACCTGATTGACAGTGCAGAAAAAAACTGTAAGCAGAGAAGCTGTGGTAAAGGCAGTTGATGCGGTAAGAAATTGGACACTAGCAGTAAGAATGAATAAGGGCATAAACATAAGCTGAAGACAGGTACGAGTTAAGTAATTTAAAGAAAGAAATTGTATTAAAAAATTGTCGAAGGAAAAGATTAAGAAAAGGAAAGCATTTTATAAAATTAACGAGTAATGTAAAATACTTTATTAACATAAAATACCGAAATTAATATTTTGTATTATTGGGAAACTAATCCTATGTGTACTACAAGATGCTTTCCAAAGTAAACAGGACTTTTTGAATCTAGCGCCCCCTGGTAGCGCCATCTATATGTCGACTGGTGCGCTAGAATCTGCTATTTTTACCGATTGACATGACATTACATCAATTGGAAGTAAAGTTATTGCGTTCGTTTGTGTCAGTATGTTTGTGTTATCGGTGCGAAAATAAGCTTTGAAGAATGAACCAACATTAAATTTTGTTTTAAAATTGGTAAAACTTTTACCGAAGCGTTTAAATTGATGAAACTGTGCATAAATTCATCAAAAATCAGCCGAAATCTTCATTGAAATTCATGGAAATGCATCTGAACATCTGAAACATCAATTTATCGCATTTTGACTTCACATTTGGGCTTACGGTTTTTCCGCACAAATTGACTGACGACCAAAAATTGCTCAGAATCCAACCCATTATTTGACTAAAAATCACATTTTAATCATTAACCACTCACCGTATACAGCTGATATGGCACCGTGCGACCATTATTTCTGTTTTTTATAATGTCCTGATTACTTTGGAAGAAATTTTGTATGACATTTATACAAAAAAAAAAAACAAAACACTAAAAATGTTAATCAAATTATAAGCTAATTCAAATGAGCTTTGAAATAAACAAAATCTAACTAAGTTGTCATAAAGATTAATTGTGAAAATTAATTATCTTAAATTTAAATTTAACTTACAAGAATTAATTCATTGCTCAAATTGCTATATAAAAGCCAATACTTTGCAAAGTATATTTTAAGGTTTACTTTTACTTGTTATATACTAAATACCTTATTTGTATTCATAATTCTAAACCATATGCTTTTGTTAACATTCGACATGGACAGGCAACAGATTTTTTTTATTGACAGTGAACGGTTTGAATGAAAAATTGTTGACACTGGGTTTATCGACAAATGACCGTAAAGCCACGTTACATCAGCATTTAGACTGACTGTAGATGCTGAAGACGAAACTAGCTCATTGCAAAACAACATATCTACGCGATATCGAGGGATCTCTTTTTCAATTATTGAAGGGTGCCGGGAAAATTTTCGTTCGCAGTCAAGGGGACATAACTAGTTGGAGTACACTTAAACAATGTTTGCAAAAGGAGTTTGGAATAGTAACATCCTCAATCCAAGTACATCCGACGTTTAGGAATCGGCGATATGCAAGGTTGACTACGCTAATTTTCAAAGAATTATCTATTAATGGGTTTACGTTATTAGCATTGCTAGACACTGGTTGCGATATATGCCTCATGCGTTATGATGTGTTCATGAAGTTAGGGAAGATAGATTTGTCCAACCATTTTTCCATCTTCGTGGAATAAGAAATAATATACTTACCACTATTGGTAGTTTCTTAGTTAAAGTTATCGTAGATGGAGTCAGAATGGTGCACGACTTTATTTACGAGACAATATTCGGTTATATGTATTAGAACATGTTGATTTGGTTATAAAAGAAGGTGAGGTAGAATTTAGAGCAAAGGTGAAGGAAACGAAGGTTCAAACACCAAATGAGAGAAAAACGAAGGTAAAATAAAAGTTCTTAATAAGTTTGAAGACGTGTGTATGGTCGCAGAAGTAATGTCGTAGAAAACCTTACAGGTAAATTGGTCGCATCTTGAGAGAGAAAAAGCAATGGACGCCATTGTTTGTAGTTACTTGACTAGTAAGCAGCACGATGCCCCCGCATCCATGAAAATTTGTTTGACTGATGATACTCCGGTGTTTCAAGTCTGTGTTGTGACTACCGACGTTTGAACGAAAAAATCATGAGGGAAAATTTGCCAAAGCCACTTATGGATGACGTTATCGAGAGATTACATGGCGCAAAAGTATTCACTACGTAAGATTTACGAAATGGGGTTTTCCATATGCCAATAGAGTCAGGTTCCCGCAAATATACCTCATTCGTGACCCATCAAGGTCAGTGCAAATTCATTTATATTCCTTTTGGTATTTCCAATTCCCCGGCAGCATTTATACAAAACTACAATACATTTTTGCAGTGTTTCGAGAATCAGTAAAGGATGGTGTCGTGGTAACTTACATGGATGATCTTATAATTTTTTTACTTGTTATAACGAGGGTGAAAGCTGTGTTGAACAGGGCAGCATGTTATAACATAAGAATTAAGTGAAAAAAAAGCCAGTTCCCGAAGACGACTGCTGATTTTCTGGGGTATATTATAGAGCATGATACAATAAGACGATCAGATGCGAAAACGCAGGCAGTAAAGAATTTTCTGACACCTATGGATAAAAAAGCGGTGCAAAGATTCTTAGGGCTTATTTTTCTTTTCGCCGTTTCATAGAAGGGTATGCAGTAGTCGCTAAACCACTGTCTGACCGATTACGTTTTTGCCTCGCTGCAGCAACTAAAAGCTGCTCTGGCTAGTGCACCAGTATTACGGTTGTATAATCCGCCTCGACACATGGATATGGTGATGTACTCTTACCAAAAGACAGTGAAGACTTGCACTGTCACCCAATACAATACAGTGCATGAGTCGGAAGATAAAGCCAGCAGAAGATAAATACCATTCGTATGAGTTAGAGATGTTAGCGGGTTGGGGTTGCATTTCAGAATCGTTACTGATTGCAACGCTTTCGCACTGACCACGAAAAAGAAGGAAATTCTACTAAGAGTATATCTGAGGGTGTTGCTATTGCAAGAATTTGACTTTGCAATAGAACACCGAAATGGCTCGAAGAGTCGTCACGTTGATGCGTTAAGCAGAATAGCGTGTCTTATGTTCGAAGATTCTTTGCTGCATAAACCAAGGCAGGCTCAGCAACAGGCAGTGTGCAAAATCTTGGAAACAAATGAATACAAGGATATCGACTTGAAGCATGGGCTACTACAACAATATAAGAGAGCTTATAGCAGTTCCATCGTTGATGGAGGATGAAATAATTCGGACGGCTCATACACATGGACACTTTTCTGCGAATAAGACACAGTTAGCAATTCAAAACCATTTTTTATTCCTCAGTTAAGTCCAAAGGTAAGTAAAATTGTGAAAAATTGCATCAATATATAAGCAAGATCAGCCTTTGAGCACTCTTCACTTAGATCATGTCGGTCCCATGGAACAGACGAAGAAAGTGTATAACTACATTCTTGTGGCGGTAGATGCTTTTTCGAAGTTTGTGTGGTTATACCCAGTAAAAAAACAAGAAGCCGAGGCAGTCATTGATCGTCTCAAAAAACCAGTCGCTCTTTTCGGTAGCACACCGCGTATTATAACTGATATAACTTTCGAAAATGAAATTTTCTGGTACGACAGAAATAAATGAGTCGATGGAAAACGCCGCCTTGAATAAACAAACAAAATATTGTATCGATACAAAAGCAAAACAAACAAAATTTTTACAGAAAGAGGAATTAATCAACAAAGTACAGACTGAACGAATTGGAGCGGGCTTAGGTTAAGACCTAAATATTTTGGTCCATATAAGATTGCGAAGGTGTTAGAACACGATAGGTATGAGGTCGAGAAGGTCGGCGAGAGTGAGGGTCCAGGACACACGGCCACCATCGCTGAAGTCATGAAGAGATAGAAACCTGCGCACGCATGTAATCCTTAACATACACTGAATGAACGAACTTGACGAAACGAACATAAGCAGCGGATTGCGACGGTTAACAAAAAAACACACGATTCTGAACTTCATATTAAACTGACAGGCCATCTTGAAATAAGAAAAATATAAACAAGTTACCTTTTTTCGGAATCATTAAATAAAGTGCCAACTAATTTTATAAATTGGTTTAAAAAAAATATAAAAAAGTTACTCTTTTTTCGGAACATTAAAAAAACAATTTTATAAATTAAAATAAGAGAAATAAAAACAAACTACTCTTTTTCTGAAAATATTTAATAAAGTGTCTAATTATATTTTTTCCTACATAGATACATATTTACAAAAAAACTTTTCCGAATTATTTAAACATAAATGTGTACATGTATTTTTATTCATACTCAGATGGATGTTAAATGTACAAACACTGTAAGTTACATATTTATTTTAATAGAAATAATTATATAGATGTTACTTATATTTGTAATAGATAACACTTTTGGAAGGTTAGTTTTACATCCTATTTCAATAAAGTAATTAAATTTTTTTTTTTAATGTTGATATTAACAAAACAAACAACCGATTCGTAAAAACATCTTAAACTTTGCTTTCAGACATCACAAATTTGTGAAGAAATTGCTAGCATTTAAGAACGTGAAGTTGTAAGCCGAACCTTCAGTGATTTCATGGAGTTCCCCAATAGTTATTCTAAAGAAGAAAGACGGCAATATGAGTTGGATAGTAGGATAAATGATATAAGGAAAACACGTACAACTGCATTAATGACGGCTGAACGAAAGCATCGAAATTTGGAATAACATTTGATCGTAAAAACTATTAAAATACTCATATTTCTGTACATGCAATAAGGTCAGACTTCAGTATAGGTAAATTTAGGAAAATTGGAATTAACATCAATAAAAGAAGAACGGCTAAGGAAGTTTACAGAATCCTAGTCGAGATGAGAATCTAACAGACACCGAAGGGCTGACAGACTGACAGCATACACAGTTCCCATATAACTGCTGCCGAGTTAAGAGTAAATCAGGTATAAGTAAGAAGTTGTAAAGATATAATGAGTAAGAAAAGTTTAAGTTGAATTAGAAGTAAAGAAAAGTGAGTAAATGAGCATCCTCCCCCACACATACACCCCACTATCACACCACACCAACTCAACCTCACAACACTGACACGCGTTTTCACCATACTCACTTCACAAATCCTCAGGGCTTACAACCCACATTCCACACTACACATGAGAACACCACACATCGAAACCCGCATACACGTACACCAACCAACCACATCATACCATCTGATCCCATACAGCAAAGGAAAAAAAGGAACCACAAGGAGATCAGCAGCCAGTTCGCTCTTGACCTTCACAGGGACTTGTACACCTGTGCGATAATTTCGTTTTACGGCCTATTAGATAGGTGCGCATCTTTTTCGCCCCTTTGGGGCATTCCCATTTTGTTCAACCTTACGCGTGTGCACGTTTATTTCGCTCGCAAAATTGTGGTGGCGTAAATGGTGAGTGCGAAAAAGTTACATGGTCCTTCGAGCCATAGGAAACGGCACTTTGAAAACAAGAAAAAAATAACAAAAAATTTTAAGAGACAACAAAATACCCGAGCCTGAGTGCAGTGAAAAAAGAAAATAAAATAAGTGGGTACAAAAAACCAAAATACATGTACATACATGTGTATATATGTATAAGCAATGTGTATGAAAATTGGAAAATAAATTTAAAAAAAAAAATTAAGTGAAATAAAGGCATACCTATTGTGCAGTGAAGTTCATAACAATACAAACACAAAAGACTGTGAAAAATTAAAGTGTAAAACCACAAATGAATTCAATTCCATCTAATTTCCACTCACAACATAAAACGGGCGCGATACTCAATAAATATAAAACAACTTAAACTTAATACAAAATTAAACAAAAGTAAAGAGCTACGAAAAAAGGGCAATAATAATAATACAACAGTTGGAACGCCGGCGAAGAAGCGAAACATCAATGAAGGAAGCGCACACATTTTTAAAATTTAACCCTCAAAAATCCCTCAGGAAAATCTAAGTGAGTGTATCTTTCCACTTTTRATTTTTATTATAATAGATAGAACCGATATTAATTAAATCCGTTTAATGAAAACAGTTAGTAAAGGCACTAAATCGGCGGCAAATTTAAGTACCGTTAGAAACCAATACGGTATACATATAAATACATATTGTTATATATATTTAACTAAAATAATTATTATTCCTTGCTTTTTAAACTCACCTTCGTATCTACAATTCGCAGAAAAAATTCAAGTATTTATTTTAARACTATTCTGGCAATACCGCTTCAGTTTATTAACGGTGAGAGGAATTGTAAAAGTAAGAAAGAAAAAAAAAATAATAGCAAGAAGAATGTTGCATAAAAGGAAATAAAACATACATATATACATATGCTCAAGCGGATTAAACATAACGAAAGGAAATCAAATCTTTTTATACATAGATATACATATATGTATGTACCTACATATATGTATCTCTATAAATATAAATATACCTACATTAGCGCTTTAGCGCATATCTCTAAACGCGAGTACACAACCGCGTGTACATAAAGGCCCCAATCGCTGCAGCAGTCAGGTATTTTTTCTTGTAACGCGCTGTTTACTGATTAAATTAATTAATTCGATAAGTATTTAATTTCATTTGTACTACTTTTATAACGGTGGCAGTAACTCTTCTTTTCTACTCCGCAGAAACGATTTTGATTTTGAAGACGAATCTATTTTGAAAAAACTTTGTGAAATTTAAAAATGTAGACATATTACGTATTTTTTATAATTCTCTTTATCTCGTATGCGGTGCTTTAACGAATAACTTGGAAAATTTGCTTTTAAATTTTGCGTCACTTGAATAGGTAGTCTCAATACTAAAATTTATTTATATGAATCATACAAATATAAATTTTTTATTAAAGTTTTACATATTAATGCTTTTAATAGGTACTTTGCACTGCCCCTTTTATTTACGCTAGTTGAAAAAAACTCTCGATATCTGAGTTAATGTAATTTTTCTGGGATTTTCGATGATCGAAATCAATCATAAACTTTGCCGGACATCCACCCCCAAACTTTTTCTATTATAATAAGGTCAGAAATATACGGTGCAAATCTCATTTTGTAGCTATAATGTAAGATCCTTTGAAATTAAATTTTTTCACCACACACGACACACACAACATTTTAGAACTTTTTTCGTAGTAAAAACCTGGCACTGCCACCACTTTTATTGTTTTACCACTTTTCGACTTTATTTTTGCTGCAGTCACTATAATTAGTGTCCTCGAAATTTGCACTTTATTAATTCTGGAAGCAAAGGTCTCAATTCAGAAAAGTTTTCATTTTGTCTTTATTAGCATCAGAAAGTGTATCTGATAGTCCCATATTTACTAAAAAGAACTGAAATCCTTCCAAAAACATCTTCAATTCTACAAATACCGGTTTCATTAATTTCGCCTTAACAGGCATCCTTAACAATAGCAATACAATATGCTTATTCAAGTGACGCAAATTTAAAAGGACATTTTTTCAGTTGTTCATTAAAACACCGCTTATAAACAAAGCTTTGCAGGGTATAAAACCAAGCTAATCCGGAACATCTGCGAAATGAAAAGTCATAGGCTCGAACCTTAAAAATAAAATATCTTTCAAGTGAATCGGGTAATATAATTATAATAAATTAGTAATATAAATACCATATATGTTTTTCAAAAAAGTCTTGCGGTATTTTCGCTAGTTGGCGCTGAGAGCTCGTAGTTCTAGTTTTATTCGTCGCATCGGGCCATGCTATACCTTTTTGGAAAGCTCATTTCACGTGTTTTATTGATTGTCGTTTCTTTTAAGTCGTTCGTGAGTCATAGCGTCGCAAACACGGAATGAAAATACGGCATATTTTACAGTACTACTACGACAAAGGCAAAAATGCATCTCAAGCCGCCAATAAAATTTGTGCAATTTATGGACCCGATACAGTTTACATTTCCACCACACAACGATGTTTTTCACGTTTTCGTTCTGGTGTAGAGGTGGTCGAAGAAGCGCCACGCTCCTAAAGGCCTGTCGTCGAAAGTTGCGATAAAATCGAAAGAGACCGGCATGGTAGCAGCCGTAGCATCGGTCAAGAGCTGGGCATGAGTCTTCAAAAAAAATTTTATGAGCCATTGAAAATTCAATAAAAATACCGCAAGAAATACCTCAAGACTTTTTTGACAACCTTATAATAATGTTTTATCAAAGGGCATTAGAACTAAACCGGGAATAGTAATCATAATTTTGACCGAAAACAATGGCAATAATACAATACGACAAACCTATCTTTATGATAATAATGCTTACGAATCTACGATGGTCTGGATATGGAGGAAAAAAATTAATTAACAAAAAGGCGCGTCTGACTTGCGAATTAAATGTGTATTGTGAAATCATTTATTCCGTTGCTTTCATAATTTCGCAATCATATTAAATCACTAAAAGTAGACAAATTGAACGACCTCGATTGAACTCACCATACAATTGATAAGCAATTGAAGAAGCTTCACTCCAGCAGTCAAAATTTTATACGCAACAAAAGCCAACAAAAAATCATGTCTAATTAATTCCAGCAGCTGATATATGAGACAGTGCGGGGACTTTTCAATCTACTTTACCGATTCAAACAGGATTAGTCGCCGAAATAAGAACCCTTCGCAGCAAAATCTTGTAACGTATAACCGCCTGATGTGGGATTCGGAAATTAGTTTAATCAGTTAAGTCAAACAGGGTATAACTATCATAAAACAACATTACTATGAGTTTTTTTATACTTATTAAATACACAAACAATTTTTTCTATTTAATCTCCATTCATTGAGACAAAATAATTATATCAGATACAAAATGTAAGCTACATAAAAATGTTTCGTAAGTACTAACCTTCATAATCCACGATTACAAAAATGAGTTTATTCGATGCCTTTTTGATGAGGACTTCTATAATTTCTGAAATACGAATAAAAGACACGGTTATTAAATTGTCTAAGTAAAATCAAAGTTACTAATTCCTGCAGGTTATATTTTTCGTACTTTTAATTTTTTGTACTTTAAACAATTATACCAAATTTTTTAATGACTTCATTCAAGTCGATAAATATTTGTTGCATTTTTATTGAGTGATTTGCCAATCTTATTCGATTTTAGGTTGTGAAAAAGAGATAAAAGTCAATTATTAATAACCACTTATTATCGTCCTCCAGTCAACAGGCAAAAATACTTTTTTCCAGATTTATGAACAATTATAAATAGTATTTTAACCATTGTACTGTTAATACAATTTGGTATTTGAGTGTCGAATGGCAGCTGGAAAGGTGCAATTATAGATGCGCAATAGGGGGTAACTCCAACTTCAGAGAACAGAATAACTACTAGCTAAAACATTCAGGAGTTTCACTATGAATATTAATAGTAAAGAAAATTGTACATGGAGGAAATGCCGTTCATATATAACAGAATAACTCATAACAAAAGTTGTAACAAATATAGTTACAAAAAAAAAATTTATATATATTTATTTTTAATTTCTTAGTTTCATTTCATTAAGTACATATGTATGTGTTTGAGTAAATTGGTTAAAATTACAGTATAAATAGCAAAGTTTTAGGSGCATTTTGTTTTGCAGTACTACTACATACATACACACAAAGATTTATATATTCAAACATATATGTGAATCTAATAAAATCGTCTACTAAAATAACGCTTTGGGCCCATAGTAACTGCACCACATAGGAAGATGCATAAATCTACGTGAAAACCGATCCAATGTAATGTTTTCATTGTTTGAAAATTGGTGTAGCTTTAACTGGCGGGAGTTGTCTCAAATCCACCATTAGTATCATATCCAGTCCCCCGAAAGGTGCATCTAAATTACTTGTTATAATATCATGCTAACTTCATCGATTATGATCAGGCGAATGTGTTGAAACAATGATTGGAATTTGTGTAAGGCTTCAGCCCTCAAAGCATTATCTTTACTGGTGAACAACGACAAAGCAGTATGAATGGTCGATTGCCACTGCAGCTTTTCCTGTCGAAGCACATGTAAGATATGTATTACAATGTGCGTTGTTGGTTGCATATTTATTGTAAATTGCCATGATGAGCCGAGTTACAAAAGTTTTCCACATTCCTACTTGAAATTCGAACAATGTTTGAAGTTGTTTGGATGATGAATGATGGATAGCCTGTAGTAAGATGAATCTTTGTCGGATATTTGTTGTTCGCATAAATTTACCAAATTGTGCATTCGTCTGTTTAAGGTTACTAAGAGGAGATCATAGTTGACGTTTGAATTAGGATCTGCGTACATTTTATCGAATGGAAGTGGCTGAAAAAGCGCTTCCATAACATCTTGATTGTCACTTGGCATACAATTTTCTTTCCCACGATACAACTGTTCGCATAATCTCATAGTTTCTTCAATGTTGATGTTGGACTCGAATTCCTTCCGACGCTTTAGAATAATTTTCTCATTGTCTGCAAAAATTTGAAGGAATTTAGACTCGGAAAGTAGTTCTGTCTCTTCGTTGTGGAAGCGAATATGCAGCGTAACCATCTCTCTTTTGTACTCTTCGAATTGGGTTGTCATAATTTGTATATCTTATAACATTGTGTTTAGTCAATTTCTTGTTATCAGTGTTGTCGTCGACGTCATCTAACGGGAGGCCCAGAGAACGTGCTGTTTCGACGGGGTCGGACCAAAGGGAAAAGGGTGTTAGATGGGTGGGGTTGGTTGGGCACAGAGACCTGCATTGAGTATGATCGATTCGGTTTGATCAGACTCGCTCAAACCGGTCACAACTCAGCACAGCGGTTCGCTACAAATTTTCCGATCGAGTTTCGTGCTTAAAACGAAGGAGTCCGAYCAATCGGTTTGATTGCTCTGCTTACTGATTCAAACTGATTTTTGCGTTCCGGTATGATGATTGGAAGTGATTGTACAGAAACGGTATGATGATTGGAAATGATTGTACAGAAAAAGACGATCGAGTTCAACGATGCACGRAAACTCAGACATCGATCAAGTGTGCGTTTGAATTGAATGTGATGGAACCAATCAGATCGAAATTTCCCTGCATGTATGTACATATGTATGTGCATAGTTTGTTTGTACATATTTGTGTTTTAACAGAAACAAGTTGCGTTGCATAAAATTAACCAAAACATTACTGCATATATTTATTAATTTTTAACGCTCAGAACTAAAATTCAATTAATGCTTAAAATTAATAAACAAAGGTAATGCTTAAAATATTAGGGAACCCAAATTTCAAAATTTAATAACTTCTTCATTGAAATCAACAAAAACTTAAAATTAAAAGAACGTTTATTTCCTGGTTTCAATCTTAATCGCTAAAACTTTTATAAAATGAATTTAAAACAATAAGCTATCAACTGAACATGGTCCGAGCCCATTTCTTTTTTCAGTTATAATATTTCCAGCTAAATAAAAAGAACGTTCAGCGGCTGCGCTGCTGGCTGGAATTGAATGAATTTGCAATGCTATTTTTGTTTAAAACGGGTATTTCTTTTCATTATTTTGCCACCAGTCAATTAAATTAAAATGTTCATACATTGCAACTTTTTCATTGCAGTACCTTTCAAATTCTTTCTCAGGCGTCTCTGCGGTTTGTGTGGAATTCCGTTTTATTAAATGCGGGAAAAAGAAAGTGTCGTTAGTTCTATTCCCTGCCGAAACTTGGCTATTGGTATCTAAGGTACTGTCTGAGTCAAATGAAAAATGCGTGGTCGATGAATCTGGCAAAGGTGTATTTGGACATGATGATTGATTTTCTGTCAATATGCCAGTTTTGAAAAATAATTTTATGTCTTCTAAATCATTTGGCTGCATATTTGAAGTCGGGGGATATAAAAAATATGCAACTTTGTGCCACATACTGATATTAGGGATCCATATTTCACTAATATTATTTATTATATTTTCTTTTAACGTTAAAATTACCGGGATTTCATCGGCTGCCGGCTGACATAGATTTTTAATTGTTAAAATTGCTGGCAACACACACAGTGAAGGTGCACTGCAAAGCTGTAGTTTTTTAAAAACAATTTCAAAATTCTCACACATTTCAACTACCGCTTTAACAACAGTTATTTTGATATGTAACAAGCGTAGGCTTTGTTCATTCTGCCTTAATATGGTATTCATCTGTCCCCAATTGTTAATAATCGACTTGARCATAAAATAATGCGAGTTCCAACGTGTTGGGCATTGGCTTTTTAGAGAAGTGGTCAGGAGATGCTGCAAATTTGATTTTTTTAAATATTTAACTATTTTTTTGCACGATTCTGCGAGCTCTGTGGTGGCAGAGAACGACTTGTCCAACACATTGTTAAACAAATGGCTGCTACAATTTAGTCTAGAATTATTTTGTAAGGCTTTTAAGATATTTGTTCCTCTGTCCGTTACAAACGTAATTTTTTCAATATTCGAAATATCAAATTCATTGAATAAACTTTTAAGTTTTTTKAAGATGTTGTTGCCTGTTGTCCTTTCGAAATCCAATGTTTTCATTCCCAAAATTAGGTCAAAGAATTTGAAATCCTTTTGGTAGTGGAATGTTACTCCTAAAAAGTTGCGCTTTATAAAGTTGTCCGACCACATATCAATTTTTGCTGACGCGCCACCACTGCTCACAATCTTATTGATTTCAGCCTTTAATTCTTCMTTCTTTTCATTGGCGCATTTCGAGACTTTACGTGAAATTGTTATTGGATCCGGTAGCATGTCTTCCACGTCGACGTGCTCGTCATAATTTGCACCGATCTTAATAAAAAAAACTTTACTAGCTTAACAAACCCAGAACCGCGCACAGCTGACTATTTCCAATGGACAGTCTTCTGTAATCCAATTTGCGCATTTTTCAATGGCCTCAGTTTTGTCCAGCGGTGTGACAGTTTGACTTGCGCTGTACTTTAACACATTGCGACATGTGCGGCAGAAAACAAATTCTTTTAATGTTCTTTAACTGTTGTCCGGTCTTACTATTTCAGTGAGTATATTCCATATAAAACTTCTTCCCTTGCGCTGGCCAGATAATGTGTACATTCCGTTTGCTATGTTGTCAGCAACACTCTTCGCCGATTCGCTCTCCATAAGTATGCAATTTAATACTTATAATTATTAATATTATTATTTACGCCACCGATTATTGAGATCAAACTGCAACTAAACTTTTTAAAATTTATTTTATCATTTGCGAAATTCCGTAGGGCAGGTAGCTGATGTAGCGTACGTTTTCAGCTCTTGAACTCCTTAAATCCTTTATGTTGAAAATAAAAAAGGAGAAAGATCCTTTTTTTTTACAAATGTATAATATTTCTGGGAAAAATAAGAATTCATATTTTTGGACTACTATATAACGTTGCAATTAAAATAATAAATTTAAAATGAGCAATGCTATTTTTGTACCATCGAACCATCCGGTATGACCAAAGGGGATGATTGTGATCGAGCTGAATACAAGCAACATTCTCGAACATTCTTTGCTGCTCACACAAGGCATTCGATCCCACAAAATCAGTACGAAGCAAGCAACAGTGATTGGAACTGAATGTTCGCTTTGAGCTCGCTCACTTACGATCATTMATTTTTGTTGAAGCAAAGTTTTCCGTCACAAAAAATCCGAGTCAATGATCGGGTATGATTGAAAAAATTGTGATCGTTGCAGCTCTCTGGTTGGGCATGCAAAGAGGTGGTCAGTGTCATGTAGAGACTTGTTGCATGCAGGATATAAATTAGGTATGTCAGGGTCTATTCTGGATAAGTAGGAGTTTAGCCTGCTAGAATATCCAGAACGAAGTTTCTCCCAGCAACTCGAGTTCTTCGTCTGCTATGGGTGGTGGTTTGACTCCTAGTACGCCATTCACTGCAAGGGAGACGGTGAAGGTGTTGATGGCTCCACTGTGGATGGCGGTCAGTGCCTGTCGAAAGTCTGTTGCGTCCGAGGTCCTGTCGGCGTATTGTACGATGTCGTGGACGTGGTCAAGGAATGACCTCTTGATGCTCCTAGGAGGCCGTTCCGCTCCAAGCAGATAACTGCAAGGATGATTTCTACGAAAACATCCTAGCAGGAACTGCTTGGGGAGGAGTTCATTATGCTCCTTATCTTATCCCTAAGCGTCTTACTATGTAGGTGTTCGATGGGAGACATCAAGAGGCATTCCGTCGTGGTCCGGAGTACTGTATTTTGGCAGGTCTGGAGTTTAGTCATCTGCGTGCCACTGCATCCAGGCGACCAGATGGGTGCTGCGTAGTTAAGGACCGGCCGGCCGATTGCCTTGTAATCTCATTTTTCTAGTCATTTCAACCACTCCAAAATCCGGACATTTTTCTGTAATTTCATTAATTTGTCTCTGTAAATTAGTGATCCCTCGGTTAGATTTATTAACATAATCCACGACGTACGTCGCGCAGGAGTATTCATCAAATATGAACTGCAAATCCATATTCGATGTTAAAACATTAAATAAGAATGGGTTAAATTGATTGGCCTGAGGACTACCACGATGTTGATTCGATTCGCTTGAAATAGTCTTTCGCCCTATATTGTGCAAATGGGGATGATTTTTTGCTTTCTAGGAGACTAATTAACGTGTGCACTAATTTGTCGAAATAGATGGCACAAGTTCCAGCGTCTTTGGCAACAAAAGCAAAAGCTTTTGGAAGCAAAACGAAGTCTCATATTTGTGCAGCCATCTGAAGCCCCTCATACCCCACGTCGATCCACTCGATGGAATTCAGAAAGGTGTAATTGAAATTCCGTCTCCAAATGTTCCAATTTGTACAAGATATATACTAGGAAAACACAATTCCTGAGCTCAACATTGATCGGAGGTCCAGCCGTCGTTAATCTATCAATATGCGTTGAAAGCCCAGCAGTTATCGATGAATTGACTATCGTTGATTCACCAGTAGTTATATGTAGATGCTCCCGAAGAGGTTGATGGAACAGCAGACGTTGAATCACCGAATGTATCATTTGATATAAATTATGCCCATTTTTAGATTTAGCATTAATTTTTTTATTTGTGTAAAAAAAAAATATTTTGATATGCCATATTTTATGTTAAATATTCGTCTTTTGAAATGGATAGAAAAAAACCACAAAATTTATTCATTTTATATCGTGTCGTAATTTAATAGAACTAGGTGTATATAAAATCTATTGGTCCACTGTGTCTATACACTTCGGTCAATAAAAACGTACCGCCACTTTGTAGGAGATCCTATTATTGTAAACTCAAAAAAACAAAAATCGACTAAATTAGTAGGCACAGAGAAATTAATTATTTTTTATGAATTATGGTTGAACACTGTTCAGTTATAGTTGTGTTTTGAAAATGTCAAATAATCACAAAAAATTGACTAAGTAAATAAATTAAATTAATTTAAAATTAAATTAATTAAACTAAACATTCGCATAGTGGCATTAAATGAGAAAAAGTGATCTTCTTAGGTTGAGAGAAAAGACAACTTATTGCGGTGGATAAATTTAAGCGACCGCTTTAAAAGTGAATTTTTCAGAATACTTGTATAGAGTAAGTGTGGGTAATATGGTATTCCAATTTGTAATATGTAATACATGCTTAAGTTTATATATACCATATTACCCACACAATACATTATTAATAAGGGAGTAATAAACGTTTAAAAAATGTGACAATTATATATATTCGATGTTTTATTACGCATCTATTATAAAAACAATACAAATAAAATTAAATGAAAAAAACACCCCTTGGCTTAATTTTTTTCTAAATCAAATACAATATTTTTTTTGTTTTTTTTTTGTCAAATAAAACACTCCAGAAAATATGGAGGCACGAAAAACCCACCAGCACTCATGCACGTTATAACAGTTATAAGAGATCCACGTTCTGCGGAAGTTATGGCGGCTATTTGTCGCTTTAGTTTTTGTGCAATTATTTTAGGCTGTAGAGATTGCACCACTGACAGCCCCGTTCCCTCAACATTCCATATATGGGTTGCTGTAAAATTATATTTTGTATAGTCATTTTCAAGTAAATTAAAAAAGGAAGCGACGTTTTATCGTGTGAATCCTTTTGCCCTGTCGAAAAAGTGCCAGTGGGTGTACATACGTAAACTTAAAGTTTTACTCTGACATTTGTAAAACCCATTCAACCAGTCTCTGCTTGAATATTTAGCCCAGACATTGAAGTTATTAGGAATATTGTTTTTAAGTGACAAGTAGATCCCCTGTCGGCTTCTCGCTTCTATCCATTCGCTGTAATGTTTTTTTTTTATTTCAAAGAGGCCAATAGTAATAATATTCCCACTTCCCATTTTCTTACATCTGCAATGGCCTTTCCCTTGTTCTCTTTATCCGCCTGCCTGCGTTCACCTTTTTTTCGGCATATTTGGAATACACTTCAACAATAAAATAAAAGTAATAGCCTAATGCAAATAACGCGGGTAATATTGTACACTATACCATATTGGCATCATGCTAGTTTACCCTATTACCCGATTTCCTATCACATTTTTTACCGATATTTTTATTTAAAGTATCAAATTCTTGCAAACTAACCTTTCGTAAATGAAGTTTAGTGGATTACATGTAGATTTAAATAAAAATTTCCTTCACCATTTCACTATGCAACTCAGAAAAAACTGTGCCGTTGATGATACCGTTTTGTTTTCAATTTCATGCCTTCAACGAGTACGCAGTTATTGAGGGGAAAGGAAGAAATCTTTATTAGAAGAGCCTATTGTGAACTTTATATCCGATATTGGTTAAAATGATTCAGTCGCTTAAATTAACTTCAAATTGTTTACTGTTAATTAATCATGAATATTAAAGGTTGCAGATTTTTGTATTTTCTTTTCAATTAATTGACGGGATTGTGCATTCACTTAGACTTTATATATCTTCACAGGAAAAATTCTTACGGTGTAATATTACACGATCTTGGTGGCTAATCGCCCAGCCCAAAACGTAAAATTATCTGCGCCGAAGTATTATCTTAATAAATCCATTAACTAATGCGATGTGTGGGAAGCGGTGCCGTCATGTTGTAACCAAATGTCGATCACGAACAAATGGACGGATATCTAATTTCCGTTAGGTTGTCGTCGACGTCATCTAGCGGGAGGCCCAGGAAATGTGCAATTTCGACGGGGTCGGGCCAAAGGGAAAAGGGTGTTAGATGAATGAGGTTGGCGGGGCATAAAAAGAGGTGGCCAATGTCATGCGGAGACTTATTGCACGCAGACATATGTTAAATATATCGGAGTCTATTCTAGACAAGTAAGAGTTTAAAATGCTACAATATCCAGAATGAAGCCGCGCAAGCGTCACTCGCATTTCCTGCGGCAACTCGAGCTCTTCGTCTGCAATGGGTTGTAGTTTGACTCCGAGTACGCCATTCCCTCAAATGTGTTAATAGCTCCACTGTGTATGGCGATAGTTAGTTGCGTCCGAAGTACAGTCGGCGTACTGTTCGATGTCGTCGACTTAATTGAGGAAAGACCTATTGATGTTCCTAGGAGGCTGTTCTGCTCCAACCAGGTGGCTGCAGGGGTGATTTCTGCGAAAACATCCTAGCAGGAACTGCTTGGAGAGGAGTTAGTTATGCTCCTTAACTGGGAGCATAAGAGGCATGCTGCGTGGTCCAGAGTGCGGTGTTATGGCAGGTCTGAAGCTTCTTCATCTGCGTATCACTGCATTCAGGCGGCCAATTATTTTGGCATCCTTTCGATGGTTCATTCGAGGAAGAATTAAATCAAAAGCATATACAAGAAATGATTTTGCACTAGAATGAATTATGAGTTTAATTTTTGTTTTTTAAATTATTCGTGTTAATAGTTTTCAAGAACTGTCTTCACATTTTGTTCAAATTTCCTTCAAATTTTTCAATATTTTCATACAATATATTATATATTGTTAATATATTGTATTTTCTATAGTTAAAATTTCGACATCTGCCGTGTCTAGAACAGAGATCTGCAAATGGTACCAATAAAATTAGTGCACTTAAGTCATGGGCCATAAAAAAATGAGTACTAATAACAATATCAAAAATGACTAAGACTCATTCCCACCAAAAGAAAAAAAACTCAAAGTATTTCTACACATATCAGTGACAACAATTTGTGACTCTCTCAATAGTAGAGAAATAATATGACTATACTCAATTTTTTAAAGAAAAGAATGAAAATAATTTGAATAATTTAAAGACTAAAAGGGTAAATTGTATCGTGTGCTGAGAAACTTTTTCGTTAGTGTCTAATGGTTTCTTATAAAGGTAAAAGGGAAAATATACATAAATGTTTTACCTCACATATATTGCCAGACATAAAGTAAGCGAAGAAGATAAAAAAAAAAAAATAGCTTTAGCAACTTGCGCTGATTGGGTGGTTGAAGACGGTCGTCTGTTTTCTTCTTTGGAGGTCTCCGGATTTAAAAAATTAGTAAAATTTTTTGTGGCTATAGGCACAAAGTATGGAAAGTATGTTGATGTTGACGATTTACTTCCGGACCCAACAACCATTTCGCGCAACATAGGAAAAAAGGCTAAAGAAAAAAAGAAGAAATTTCTGTTGAAATAACAGAATATGTACAATACGGCCACGCCGAATTTATCTTTATGAAAAGACGAATATGTTAAACGCGTTTTTTATGTGCCACACTGCATTTTGCGAAGTACTTCAAATTATACGATATTGTCCTTGGAATGAAGTCCATGGATTATTCGCAAGCTGCAGGTCTTAATATTAAAAGAAAGCTGCTGGATATATTTGTAGAGCCCGTCGTAAATAGTTTAGACAACATTAGTTTTGTCCTAGACAGAGGAGGCAATGTGAAAAAGGCATTAGAAAATAACCAAAGACTTAACCGTTCAAGTCATCTTTTCTCAAACGTATTAGAATCATCTTTCATGAGTTTATCAGCAGGAAAATATTCCTCAAATAACGAAAAGTTTCTTCTTTACAAATCTGTTGACATGTACGAATACTTCTTTAACAGAAGTTGAAAATGTGTCAGATGAACTACGTCGCTATTCTAGAGAAAATGTGAAATTTTTCGAAAATTTTGATGTTATACAGTGGTGGGAAAATAATAGCAAACGATATCTGAGGTTGTCTAAGTTAGCACTTAAAGTTCTTGCCATTCCTGCTAGCAGTGCAGCATCAGAGCGAGTGTTTTCGCTTGCCGGTAATATTATTACAGAAAAGCGCAATAGCGCCGAAGACAGTAGACAGTAGACAGCATTATTTTCCTAATTCAATTTAAAACCAAAAATTATAAATTTTTCTAACAAAACTTATTTGCTTTTATGTGTACCTTTTAATGACTATTTTAGTAGTTTTTTTTCAAGTGCATATAAAAATTTATGAATTTTGTTAACTTATGTAATTTTAAAACATGGATGTGTCATTTTGTTATTTTCAAATAAAACTATTAAAATTAAAGTCGGGCTGTTGGTTTCGTAGTAGTAACTTTTAAATGTCATATGAAAACATTATAAATAAGTAGTGAAATAAATTACCAACATAGAAATTAAAACAAAAAAAATTAAAAAAAGCAGCAAACACAATAAAGCTAAACTGAAAATACTCAAATCAATTAAGTCATTCAATAATACTATTGTTGTTTCTTGGTGCTTTGAATCATTTCACTTTGACATGATTGAATTATTGACTCATGAGAGAATAAGCACAATATCGGGTCGTTGAAACAAACTTACTCATTATTCATACTATCGCTATGTGTACTTTGTGTAAATGTGTTATTGTGGATATTTGTGTATGTTGAATTTTGATTTATATTCACAAAAACTCTTTTTTGTGATATTCAACCTATAACTTTAAAAAGGGAATAATTGCAGATCTCTGCTCTAGAAACGGGTGATTCAAGTATAGGTACTTTTTTCAATAGCCTTGTTTTGACACATTATGCGTCAGTCGTATTAAACAGTCGTTTTATTCTTTTTCAGTAATGTTTGGCATTTCATCATGGAAAGACTTAGACCTGAACAACGGTTACAAATCGGTCAACTTTATTAAGGATGTGTTTCGCGCTCTTCGCTCAACTTATGGTCAACATAATCGGCCCACTGAGCGWACTATTCGCAAACCCCATGAGATCCGACCGAATATATCACGTCCAGCACGCAGTGAAAAAGACTGTGAAGGGTCGATTCGTCGCTGTTCGCATCAACTCGAACTGACGAATGGAACAAAATTCAGCCTTTTAGGTAGAGATCTTAAATTAAAAGCGTACAAAATACAGCTTGTACAAGCGTCATCCCTTCGCTCTACTGGCTATTGGAAAGTTCCAAAAAGATCCGAAGTTTCCGAAACAAAATTTGTTCAGCCGTGATCACGCCATGATAACCGACTATTTGTTCGTGATTTCGGCGACATTTGGTTTCAACAAGACGACGCCACTTATCACACATCACATCGATCAAAGGATTTATTGAGAGAGCAAATAATTTCATTATTTTAGCCAAAAAGGGATATGAAAAATTGAAAGTCTATGCGGACAATCCTGCTTCGATTCAGTAGTCCTTGGAGCAAAACATCACACGTCTCAATGGACGTTTCTTTTTGCCCTTTCCACATGTGCTGCCGGCTATCGACATGAGGGCTGTCAATAGTGACACTTAAGATTTTAGGATTATTAACAGTCGGAATCTTGACACCATCCATTGCATTATTGATCTTAAAATGTATGTAGTGGTGGAGAGTGTTAAGCTCCGTGCAGCGAGAAAAGTCAAGAGATAACCGATTACCTCTGATACATGTCATCCATTTACTTACGTCAATTTCGTGCAGTCATCAGCGTACAACGTAATAGAAGCTCCCTCTGAGGGTTGTGGGAGTTTCGAGACATAGAAGTTAAACAATTGTGGAGAGAGAATATCACTCTGTGTAACCCCTTGTTTAATTCTTCTCATTCTTGAGTTTTTTACTCAAAATAGTACAGATGACTGCCATTCAGGTAGTTCATGGCCCACCTCCTTATCTGCGAAAGTAAATGGAGCGCAGTCTTTTGGCTGTCGCGTAACACATCGTTCGGTTTATTTTAACGAAGGTAGAAATGTAAATTGCCGATTAAAATACCTCACGCACTTCTTCGCGTCCCAACAGGCATAGCATTGAATCCGTTTGTGGAATCGCCAAATTGAGATCCTTTATTCGGATCACAGGGATCGGCTTGGCGTAAAGTGCAGCGCTTGTTAGCGAAAACAGCTGCTTCGGCTTGGAAATTAGGGCGGAGTTCCGCGATTCTTCCAGTCGAGATGAAGCGAGCGGTAGCTGCTGCAAGCACTTTGCGTAATAGACGTTCCCCAACGATTACGTCCGTAGGAATGGGTAAAATGGCAAAGGCGCCCTGAGTAAACTCTATGAGACCGACATAGTTAGCTTTGTTAAAGTTCACGAAAGTACCATAATAATGGGTATATGGTTGATGTGAGAGTTAGCATAGAACGCTAGGTTATGCTATTTATCAGACCACCGCTAGCAATGGTAATATGGGGCAAGCTGTTACAGATGCCAACAATTCTGGTGGAGGCTTCATTCATTGTGCAGAATTTCGAATCGTCTATATGTTCCGATACTCCATCCCCCTACCATCACTTGACAGGCACGAATGTCAAAGATCGTGACGCGCGTTTGAAGTCGCCTAGTACCAAACGGTTTTCACCACGAAGTTGCGCATCTATATTGTAAGACAATATGTAACTGGGACTAGAAGGTTAGTCATGTTTTACCTATTTGAACTCCTATGCACCGTAGAGGTCCGCTGTTGACTAAGATCGCATTAGTGCGTTGGCAACTTAACGAGGTTAGATCTCCGAAATAATAGCCCTTGGCCTGATGACATCCGGGACATTTTTAGTGGGTAAAATCGGCTGTTGTAGGGATCGAGTCACAGTTTCGACCGTTGAATTAAGCATTCGTTCGACTGAGTAAACCACGTTCTAGCAGCTGTAGCTGAGATTGTTTACGAAGACCAAAGAGAGTTGACATATGGAAAGATTTGGCACATTTTACACATTAAATTAAATTAAAAAATTTAAATACACATTAAATTAAAAGTGTACAAAATACAAATTGTGCAAGAACTAAAACCGCTCGACTATCAGAAGCGACATCGTTTTGCTCTATGGGCTCTTGAAAATTTCCAAAGTTTTCGAGCCAAACGCGACCGTTATCGCGCTGTGACAACCGACTTTTTGCTGCCTGAAATTGAAGGTCTTGAGCTGACATTTGGTTTAAACAAGACGGCACCACTTCCCACACATCAATGGATTTAGGGAACACTTCGGTGAGTGGACAATTTCACGTTTTAGAAGGGTCGATTGGCCACCAAGATCGTGTGATATCACACCGTTAGACTTTTTCTTTTGGCGATATTTTAAGTCTATGTGCACAACCCGCTTTGATTCTGATTATGAATCGAATTTTCGAACCAGTCATAGAAAATTGGACCGAACGGATGGACCATCTAAGATGAAGCCGTGGCCAACATTTGAAAGAGATAATAAATCCCAAAGAATGTTCTTTCAAATGATAATAAACATTCCTCATTAAATATGAAGTGTTTGTGATTTTTGTTAAAAACAGTTGGTAACTTCGAAACGGTTCAACCTTTATGCAGTTCATTACAAGTAAAAAATGTAAGACTTTTAAATATTTATATGAAAGATTATTCAAAAATTTGATAAGTTATCATCTTACGTTTAGTTGCTTTTCCTAAACCCAATATGTTTTTCCTCTCTCTCTCCTAAAGGAAAAATTCGTGAATTTACGTTTGACTTCGGCGTAAAAAAGATAGTTTGTAATTTATATAAGGAAAGACTTAGCTGATTGATATATGAAAGTTAGTAGAGGCTTACTGAACCAATTTTCTAGACTGCCCAAATTAGAATCCATGCAGCAATCCGGGCAGCGGGCAGCGACGCCCGGCGTGCAATAGCCACTATAACCGCAAAATGCAGCCCAAAGAACCACCAAGGCACCCCGAAATAGGCCAAGTTACTCAGACTCGGGGGAGTCTCATCGGGCAGAGGCCCGTGGTGCACTCAGGAGAAGAAGGAGGCGCAGGAGGGGAGGGCAGAGATCTCTCCCAACAGCAGACAAACCAGGCGGGTGCGATGACCCTCGAAGGAAGGCCATGAGCGGTGCCTGCCTCAAGTGGTATCTGCGGTACCTCCGGGACGGGATGACCCGCGAAGCGGCGCAAGAGGAGACACGCAGATACTGGGACATCCCCCACAAAGGAGTGTGGCAAGACTACGTCTGTGTGTGCACAAGGGACCTCGACTTTTTCTGTATTTCAGAGTTCCTGACGCAGGATTTGGTGGCGGTACAGCCCAGAGATTGGGAAGGCAGAGACTTCGTCCTGGAGTCAGCCTACTTCCCAGTGGAGGCAGCAGTAGCACCCCCTGAAGTGGTGGTAAGGCTAGTGGAGTACTGCAAGAGGTACAGGCTGCCCCTCATTATCGGATGCGACGCGAACGCTCACCATGTGGAATGGGGAAGCACGGATTGCAACACAAGGGGTGAGTCTCTATTAGAATATGTATTAGGTAGTAACTTAGCTATTGAAAATGTAGGTTCCGAACCCACCTTTATAACTATAAGCAGGAGGGAGGTGCTGGACATCACCTTCAGCAACGAGCATGCAAATGGATGGGTCTTAAGGTGCAGGGTTTCAACGGAGCCCTCCCTGTCAGATCACCGAATTGTAAGGTTCGCACTCAGGCAACTTCCCCCAAGACGCAACCCTCGAAGGACCAACTGAAGTGCCTTCAGGGAAAAGCTACAGGATGAATTAGGAAGGGAGAGGCAAACCGATGACAGCGTTACGTCCCCGGTAATAGAGAGTAGAGTGTTGGCACTGAACGGGTCTATCACTAAAGCTTACAACGGTAGCTGCCTCCTAGTAGTGCCCACAGATAGGCGAAACTGTCCCTGGTGGACAAAGAAGCTTGCAGACCTCAGGAAAAGGGTACGTAGCCTATTCAACAAGGCAAAACGTGCAGGGGTCTGGGAAGAATACAGGAGCTACCTAACCCCCTACAATAAGGAGATGAGGTCAGCAAAACAAGCTATCTTCAGGAGTTTCTGAGATAAGGTCTCCTCCACACCAGAAGCGGGGCGGCTGCACAAGGCTCTGGCTAGTGGGAAGACTAACAAGGAGCTAGCTATCAAAAGAAGTAACGAGATTTTACGACCAGCGCGGAGGACAGGGCGACAGTCTGTGTCTAGCGATCATAGGCCATCCCGCTCGGATTGGGCAACCGCTAGGCAATTAGCGATCAAGTGGGCAATGGCCTCGTTCAAAAAATTCAAGTCTCCAGGGGTGTACGGCATCTTCCCAGCACTTTTGCAACAGGGTTAACAGCCTCTGCTACCTCACCTTGTTCGGCTGCTGAGGGAGAGCCTGGCAATGGCGTACATCCCCATGGAAGACGGCTGAGGTGATATTCATACCCAAAGTAGGAAGGAAGGACTATTTCTTGGCTAAATCCTACAGGCCGATTAGTCTAACCTCCTTCCTACTGAAAACTATGGAAAAGATCATAGACCACAATATAAGGTCGACGGCGCTTAAGACTGCACTAGTACGGCTCTATACCAGTTGACCTCGGAGATAAAGAGCTCACTGGAGAAAGGGGAGGTGATAATATGTGCCTTCTTAGACATCGAGGGTGCCTTCGACAACACATCTCATAAGAGTGTAGCCAGGGCGATGGAGAGAAGGAATGTGGCAGCACCGGTGCGCAGATGAATAGAGGCCGTGCTGCACACCAGGATCGCCGAGACCAGGGAGGTGTGCTATCATCACTACTATGGAGCCTTGTCGTGGACGAACTGTTAGCATTGCTAACTGACAATGGGATCCGCTGGGAAGGGTATGCGGACGACATTGTGATAATAGCAAGAGGCAAATTTGAGGATACTCTCTGTGACCTAGTGCAACGGGGTCTAAATYTGGCAAAGGGGTGGTGCAGAGGAGTGGAACTGAACTTCAACCCCTCAAAGACAACCGTAGTCCCTTTCACAAGGCGCAGGTCCCTACCCGGCTTGAGGAACCTCACACTTGGGGGCAGAGAGATCGAGATGACTAGCAAGGTCAAATACCTAGGCCTTACGCTGGATTCTACCCTGCGGTGGAAGCAGCATGTGAACCAAACGCTAGTTAAAGCAACAAAAGCATTAATGGTGTGCAAACGGCTGGCGGGTAAATGCTGGAGCTGTAAGCCAAAGATCGTTAGGTGGTTGTTCACCATGATTGTGCGACCGATAATTACATACGGGGCGGTGTCTTGGGCCTCCGTAGCCTCGTAGGCTTCGGTGGTAACCCAACTATCGAAGCTTAAGCGGCTAGCATGTGTTTGCATGACGGGCCCTATGCGAACCTGTCCGACCTCAGCTCTGGAGGTCCTGTTGGAACTTACACTGGTCCGTATAATGATAGGACAAGTAGCCAAGCACTCACTTCTGCAGATAACAGCAGAGGGATGTGGCAAAGGTAAGATAATCTCGTCCCAGAGGATGGAGAGGATAAGTGGCGACATTCCTATTGCCCTCCTCCCAAAGGACGACATTACCAAAACAACTCACTTCACGAAGAGGTTTAAGGTTACCCTCGGTAACAAGAGTGAGTGGAACGACCCCACTCTTGAGCAAATGCTAAGGGATAGTACATTGAGGTGGTACACCGACGGCTCGAAAACGTCGGAAGGAATAGGTGCGGGTATTGCAGGTCCGCGTACCAAGCTCTCCATTCCGATGGGAAGTTTTCCGAGTAGTCTTGGCTATAAGTCGGTGTATAGAGATAAACATCCACCGCAACTATCGCAACGAGCGAATAGCTATAATTAGCGATAGTCAAGCGGCACTAAAAGAAAGAAATCGCTACTGGTGCAGGAGTGTAGAGAACGGCTGAACAACCTAGCTGAAAAGAACCAGGTGCATATAATCTGCGTGCGCGGTCACAAGGGTATAGCCGGCAAAGAACTAGCTGACGAGCTTGCCCGCTCCGCAGCCTCCACCAATATGGTTGGGCAAGAACCGTTCACTGGGGTGGGTATAGGCAGCGAGCGCATGGTATGCGTCATGCCAAGCTGCTAGTTGGGGGGTACAACCAGAAGAGGTTCAAATCGTTAATAAACCTCCCAAGAAACAAACTCAGGATCCTGGTCGCATTTTACACCGGTCACTGCATGCTGCAAAGGCATTTAGCTAACGTGGGCCTATCATCCTGCGCCAACTGTCGGTTTTGCGACAGGGACCCTGAAACCCCAGAGCACCTGTTAATCGACTGCATTGCAGTCTATAAGCGCAGGTCGAAGGCCCTTGGATCCATGTTTCCGGATAGGGATTACATCGCCTCGCTAGCACCCGGCAGAATATTGGACTTTATCAATATGCTGGGGCTAATTGAGTCTTTGTGATTTAAAAGAGGACACAATAGACCTAAGGACACTCGGAATACTCGAAAGAACAGTATGGACCTCTGGAAGCCTATAGACAGAGAAGACCGGTTGATTGTTTAGAAAGTGTTGTAAACTTTCGAAAATATTTTAAAAACAGTTAGAGACTGTGGTGTGGAAATTTCGAAAATGACTTTGCGTCTACGGTTTAACGAAAATGGAATAAAGTACAAGGGACAAGCTAGGGAGCCGAAATTAATAAAGCTGATATAGAAAAGATGTGTTTAATGTGCTAAACTGCATGAAACTAATGGCGCCACCTATAGGAGTAAGGTAATCCACACATCTTTATTACAGTTTTAATTTTTCCGTACATATACATACATATGTATGTGTATATTTTTTTTATTTCTATGTTTTTATAGGTCATCTTTAGCGGAAGAACATAACATTTGGAGATCTCAAAGGAAACATCATTCGTACAAAATAAAAATTAAAAAACAAGAAGCCCGCTAACTTTGCACCAAATATATAATACCCTTCACAGGTGAATTTCTAATAATATAAAAAGGTATACAAAGATCCTTGTCTTGAATTTGCTGTCAATTTCTGATGGCTAAATCGACTCAGCTAGAGTTGAAGAACGTATTCCTTGTAATATAAAGAGTATGTATCCAAACAACATTAAAGAAAATATATCAAAATAACCTTATCTTGAATAGAAATGCACAATCACTACAACAAACAATAGCAACCCAAATAGTTACTACTAGTATACAAACCCAAAGCAACCATATATTACATCTAAACAAACTATCAAATAGTGATAAGTAAATAGTTAGTATAAATAGAAGTAAGATTCATTTAGAGCAGATCTCGATGCATGGCTTTATATATTAACTCTCGTCGCACTGGTTTTTTATATACAGTACATTACCTGTGCAAAAAAAGACAGATTTTAATATAAAACTCTCTGTAAGGTAATTTTATATGTAAATCTATCTATTTGTACAGTGAGAACTTACGCAATTAAAACATTGTAGATTTTCATGGTATTATTTACATATGTATTACTTTTAAAATGAACAAACAAAAAGTATTCTGCGAATGTTAGCAAAATGGATATAATATAAAATACGTTTAAGATTTAAACGCTCCAATGTCCTTCCCTGTCCTCCTCATTTTCTTTGTTGTCATTACAATCGTTTCTGCAAAATTTTGCAAAACCTCATCATTGGAAACTATAACATTTTCGAGAAGTTCATTGATATCTTCAATAGTTATATCGTGGAATCCTTCTCCTCCGATCGTGTGGGAAACTTGGAAAATATCGGCATATTCAGATAATGTCTCGTTCTCAGTATGTATTACCGCTACATCCGCMCACAGGTTTTTCTAGCACCTTTAAAGTGTTTTTTTTTTTAATTTCTATTTGTTTCAATTTCTTTTATTATGTGTTGAAAATAATGCTTCACATAATAACGTTTAAAAGTGGCAATAATGCCCTGATCGAGTGCTGTAGTAGCGACGTCGTATTAGGAGGTAGAAACATTTTCACGTTTGTATGAGAAGTGTCTGGATGACCAGGAGCGTTGTCTATGACTAGTAAAACTTTGAAATCAAGTTGTTTTGAACGGAGATACTTTCGGACTTAAGGTACAAAATGATGTAAGAACCAGTCCTTGAAAAGTGAACCTTTTTAGTTGCCATCCAATGGACCAGAAGGTTGGTTTTGTCAATACCTGCCTAACGAATTAGCGAATTAAATTCTAACTGGCCTTTTAAGGCCCTAGGGTTAACGTTATTGCTTCTCTTGGCGCTCCTTCTCCTGTAACTTTTAAATTGTGTAGTGAATTTCTTTTCATGAAGGATCGCTCGTCATTTATTGAAGTGGTAGGCTCTTCATTTTTATAGGTCTTGTATCAATAGACATCTTCTTTACTGCATGATCTTCAATCCAACATAAAAGGGCACGTTCTGCTTTTAAAAGTGCAACATCGCTAACATGAAACCCACGTAAAAAGCACCCAGTACTGGCGGCTGAAACCACTTTTCTTATCGTTGTTTCGTTTTTCCTTCTGGTACGAATTGTTGATTCATGTATATTTGTACGCTTTGAGATTGTTGCAATCTTTTCCCCCGCTTTTAATTCATCTAAAATTTTAATTTTTTCCTTTAAATTTAATTTTGTAAAACCATGTAAAAAGGGTACTAAGAGGTACACTAAAACTTCTTCTTGATTGGCGTAGACACCGCTTACGCGATTATAGCCGCGTTAACAACAGCGCGCCAGTCGTTTCTTCTTTTCGCTACGTGGCGCCAATTAGATATTCCAAG